>NC_058403.1:46158402-46192814 GCF_002201575.2 Neomonachus schauinslandi | reverse complement strand
GGAAGGAAGGAAGGAAGGAAGGAAGGAAGGAAGGAAGGAAGGAAGGAGGGAGGAAGGAAGGAAAGGAGGGAGGGAGGATGGGAGGGAGGGAAGAGGAGGAGAGGAGAGAGAGAAAATTGTACAAAGCAGAAATACTTTCGAGTTCTGTAGTAGAAAAGGCACCATATTCTGTCCTGAGCTCTGCCCCAACTGGGTATCCCTGAACAGAATACTGCACAGTGTGGCTTTCACTTATATGAACTATAAGATGAGGTGGCTGACCAGATTTTCTCCAAGATCTATTCTCACTCCACCATCCCATAGTGCAAGCCCAATGAACTAGGTGGCAGATAAGAGAGATACAAAGTTCTATGCCTCTGTGTTATAGTGTTTATCCCCTAAGTTCAAATCCTACTACAAGACACTGAATATGATTTCTACCAGAGTTGGCTGGAGTCAGTCTACAACTCAAACCCTGGTGCCACTATTTACTAGCTCTGATATTGGACAGGCTACTTAAGCTCTCTGTTCCTCAGTTATCTATCCCACAGGGTCATTATGTGGATCAAAGTTGATATCATATGTAAAACATATATTGCATGGCATCTATTAAACATTAAATGTGTCATCTACTATTGTTGTTATTATAACAAAGATGTAATACAAACAAAACCAGCAGAGGATAGAAGGAGTACATAGAAGCAGTACATGATGAAAATACTTAAGTATGTAGTTGGTCATTAGGAGGCTGGTGATTGGTAAGCTCAATGACACAGTAATCTGATATGGTTACCAGAAAATGCTAGGAAAACGCAAAACACTTTACACAAAGTCTGTAAAGGGGAAAATAATCCTGATATACTGAAGTAATTTGTTCATTCTGAGCACCAGACTTTTAGAAATAGAGTATGAAAAGACTCAAATTATAAAAATAGGAACAGTTTAAGATGCAGGACCAATTGTCTTCAAATATTTAAAACACTCTCATGTCAAAGCAATGTATTTATTCAATATGACTCCCTGGAAAGACCAGGAATAGTCAGTAGAAGTTAGAGGAAGCCGGTTTTCAGTTTGGAATGGAATGGACTTGTTGGGGAAGTAAAAAATCCCTGGAGCTATTCAGTACTGACTAATGACAACTGGACGTGCAAGCACCAACTCCTGGTAAGAAAGTTGAAGTTCTCACTCAAGAGAGAATTCAATCTAAGGGTGAACACAAGACTTTCGACATCCCTTCCACCTGCATTTTATGATGTAAATGTCTAGTAACATAAATTGTAATAGTATTTCTCATGTACAGAATGACCCTTTGCCATGTATGCAAGACAATGGTGTTAAATGAGAGCACAGAATTAATATTAAAAGTTCAGATCTCTCCATTAAATTTTTGGCTGGAGCTGTCAACCCATGGCCAATTTAGTGGCTTGAGTTGACTACCAGCCATACATAGATCTTCAATTTAAAAGAAATGCAACAAAAATATTGTACTTTTCACCCATAAAGTGGATAACTAGCTCATTAATGCTCCAAACTATTTCTGTAGTTAGTATAAACCTAGGTAAATTATTCTAATATTAATTATAATTTCAGACATAGTCTGACAGTTCTAATGACATTGTTTAATTAAGCCATTTTTGATTCTTCATGTTTCCCAAAAGAGATATGCAGACTTGTAAAACATAGTTGTCTGGGTCACCAATTTACTTTTGACCTCAGGACAAGTCCTTTAACCTCTCTGAGATCCAATTATCTATTTAAAAAGGGGGGACAAAGGATGGCAATAAGTAAAGTAAGTATTTTCTAAGGCCTTTTACACTCTAAAATGTGCTTTTATGAAACGATCATCCTTCAAAATAAAACTCAAAGCACATTTCTTATTTCTTTACTTGTTCATCATTTTTCCCAGTGAAGACATCTTCAGCCATAATACAGGGATTTGAAGCCTTCAGTCTATAACACCACCAGTGACTGCTCTATGAGGCAGTTTTATTCTGTCCTTCTGGGGTTTGGAAGAAGTTACTTGACCGAGGGAGAGGATTTTACAGCTAGAAGCCATCTTCACATCAAGCAATAATTAACTGTAAATAATGGACAAAGCAGCTTTGGTGACAGGAAGGGAGAGTATAAAAATGTCTCTTTCATAAATACAATCTTGGAATGAGCCATTTACTCTAACTTTACTTCCTAAATGCTTTATTTTCTCAGGCCTTCTAGACCCATTTCAATGAGTTTATATTAAAAGTTTATCCTCATGTGTTGCTATATTTGAGTTTCCGATGATAAAAGAAAACATATAAAGTCAACTTACCCATGTTTTTCACCCTTAGCCAACTATTCCAATGACATCCTAAACTATACCAGTAACTCCCAATATAAAACCTGTTCAACTGTACTTTGAACCCACAGGTCTTTCTCTATAAATATTTAGCCTGAAATCAAGCTCCACAATTATATTCGGTTGGACTATTTTCTTTAAAAATGAACTACTTAAAAAAAAAATGAGATACAAACTATTAGACAAGGTCCCTTTAAAGAGGGACTGGACAAAGTGCTGAGAACAATCTGTACTGGCAGGGGACAAAAAATATGACCTAATAGGTCTTTTCTGTCTCTAATTTCTGTGATTCGAGGATTTTTTTACTCCTGCAGTAATACTTGTGAGTTTAACAGTTTCTCAAAACTATTATTAGTTACCAAGGAAACAGAAAATGTTTGCAGAAATAAATAAGCAAATGGACTGGACCTAAATAGCAGGCTTTTCCAGCTTCCCATTTAATAATTGTAGTGGCGTCATATTATCAATTCTTGATTCTCTCCAAGTCATTCTGCTCACCTACTGGCACGCTCACTGGAGACCCATAGCCAATTCATAGCATCCGATGTAAACCAAGAACAGGAGGTTCCTGGATCAACAGGAGAGTCTCTATTAAATGTAGACTTTGCTGCTTCACTTGTTGAGGAACAAAAACTATAGCACTGTCAGTGGGACATCAGGTAGTGGTTGGCTTTGTGACCACCATTTCTAGGGACAATATGCAAATTGCTTTTAAATGACCCACTGTCTACAGAAAAGCAATGAACATGATTAAAATATATAAAGATAAAAAGACACAATATGCATATATGGCCCATAGTGGGAAAACACAGATGTTTTATAAATGTTTATAAAAAGACTAAAAGGGAACATAGTGTGGTTGACCCTTAAACAATGTGGGGATAAGGGGCACCAAATCCTGTGCAGTCAAAAATCTGCGTATAAATTTGTCTCCCCAAAACTTAATTACTAATAACCTACCATTGAACAGAAGCCTTACTAATAACATAATTGACACATATTTTCTACCCGTATTATATATTGTATTCTTGTGATAAAGTATGCTAAAGAAAAATATATTATTAATAAAATAATAAAGAAAATATACTTACAGTACTGCACTGTAAAAAGTCTGCATATAAGTGGACTCATGCAGTTCAAGCCTGTTTAAGGGTCAATTGTACCTCTAACTGTTAATAGTTGGCAGTATTCACGAGGGAGGGCTAGATGTAAAATGTCTTTTCTACTTTTCTGCATTTTCCAAATTATCATGGGCATTGAACTGTTCTAAAATTGATTTTCAAAGCCACAAAAAATCATCTTAATAACAGGCTTCTCATTCTCTAGTATTACTACTGTATTACCACTGACACTGTTGCTATAATAAGCCTGAGTTCGCTCTCAAAGGCATTAGTCCCTGTTGTAAAATCAAAGTCAGCTGAAGTATGAATAGGAATAGTTGAAGGGCTTCTGGAAACTTCAAGGACTACAGAGGACAGGAGATTTGGGTTGCAGATAAGAGCAAGTGGATCTCTATGCAAATCCAGGTTCACTGTAACCCATTAATTGTTGGTGGAAGGCTCTAGGTGCGCAGTGCACGTGCTGTGTGCTCCCTGGAGATACGGTAGGTTTTGTGTGGGCGCTTATTTTTTTTTTTAAAGATTATTTATTTATTTGACAGAGAGAGAGAGAGAGAGCAGAAGCAGGGGGAGCAGAGGGGAAGGAGAAACAGGCTCCCGAGTAGGAAGCCCCACAACAACGACAACGACGACCATGACGATGAGCCCGAGGACACGGGGCTCCATCCCAGGACCTTGGGATCATTACCCAAGCTGAAGGCAGACACTCAACCAACTGAGCCACCCAGGCGCCCCTTGTGTGGGTACTTATGTGTACAAAACTAGGCAGAAGACACCTGGGCAACAGAAAGAAGAGTGAAAGGAACAGGTTAGAACACTGATTGTTCAGAGTGCCTGGCTGGCTCTGTGGGTAGTGTGACTCTTAATCTCAGGGTTGTGATTTCAAGCCCTAAATTGCGCATGGAGCTTACTTAAAAAAATAAAATAAAATGCTCTTAAAAAAAAAAAGAAAAAAAGGAAAGTGATTGTTATTGGCATGGAGAGAAGGTGCTTTTGCCCTGAGACATCCTTTTTGGCTCTACGTTCTATAGCTGCCCACCGGTGATGCTCAGTCCCTTCCTCTTAAGTTGTGTAGCAGCAGAGAGATCAGCACTGGATACATGGCAGGCTAGCCCAAGGCTCACAGACAAAGCTGCTTTGCAAGAAGCCTGCCAGTGAGGTATCAGAATGTTCCCTGAGGTGGAATACTTTAATGCCAAAGGCTCATACTCTGGCTAATCCAACTGCAGCCTAATGTAACGCAAGCCTACAGAACTTTTCCCCATGCCACCCTGGATCTGTCCCCACTACGCTCAGCTTCTCATATAGGACTATGCCTGTGATAAGAATTGTTTTCCTTTGTGTGTTATAGTGTTTTCACATACACTATTTTATAGATGCAAAGGAGCAAACATATCACACTCAAGAGTTAGTGTTACTATCCCATAAATTCCAACAGAGCTTCCAGGGAGCGGTGCACATCACCCCTTAACTGATGAAAGAAGCATTAGTGAAAATTGGGGACAGCTGGGAAGAAAGGTGCAGTTAATTAAGAATACTGTTTCTCCTGCACTTATTTGGATGACTAAAAGACTTCACCAGTCACAAGAAGAAACAAAGGCAGGGAGACAGGGCATGAAAGAAAGAGTAGTCATTTCACAAAGAGAAACTGGCTTTGACATTCTTGGTAACATGTTAATGGTATTTTTAAACAGTTAAATGACAATATTGTGTACATTGCTAATAACATCGGTTTTTGTGGTCACTGTATTGAACTCCTGGCATTAGCTTGAACCACGGGAAATTGCTGATATTCAACTGGTTTTGACTATCTAACAAGAGTGATTCGTATAGTGCAATTTAATCGATATATTCTAGTTTCCACCCTTGTTGCCTACAAACCCTTCTTCCTCATTAGAAAGCAATTAGATTGGTAGAAAAATTCCTTTGAACCATTTCCAAATAACAACTTAAAGCTACTGCTGATTTAGATCATAAATTTAAATTACTCATTATAGAAAGGACTTTAATTTGTAGTTATAATTGTTTGTAGGAAATTCTGGATTATAAAATAAGAAGAGTCATATAGCAATTGGACAATAAAATTTTCAGTAAAAAAGGAAGTAAAATTTTCTCAGCCAAGACTGAGGCACAGTGGTCATAACTCCATTCTTTTGTTAAATACACGTCAGAAGCCCAGAAGACAAAAATTACATCTCAAAGAGAATTTTCATAGGAAGGGAAAAGGAAATAAAAGTCTACTTGCGGACTCCTGTGGCCAATAGAACATAATACCAATGGCTGGTTGGAGTTTCCAAACAAGAACTGGGGTGCTCTTGTGTCAGATAAACATCCCCCCTGCTCAAGACCCTTGACTTTCATCTGTTGGAAAACTGTCATATTATTCTAATTTTATTAGACCAAAACATGTTGCCAACATCCTCAAAAAAGCTGTCTTAGCTTATATACAAATAGTCTTAGTCTTATATACAAATCCATGATGTCTCCAATATGAACGACTTCCCTAGGGTTATTCAGTGCATAATCAGGGTGGCTCTGGTGGGTGGCCTGCAAAGGTCAGTCTTGGTTTTCCTAGTTTAACATTCAGTCTGGAAAATAAAGATAGAAACTTCTCAACTAAATCCGAGCATTTTTTTTTTTAAAGATTTATTCATTTGAGAGAGCGAGAATGAGAGAGAGAGAGAGAGTACATGAGAGGGGGGAGGGTCAGGGGGAGAAGCAGGCTCCTCGCTGAGCAGGGAGCCCGATGCGGGACTCGATCCCAGGACTCCGGGATCATGACCTGAGCCGAAGGCAGTCGCTTAACCAACTGAGCCACCCAGACGCCCAATCCGAGCATTTTTTAAACTAACACTTCTGAGAGATTCTGAGCAAACCATTAAGAGAAGACTAAGGCTGTATTCATAAACACTGGTTCAAATCACTACATTTGCTACTTATTAGCAGTATGACCTTGGTCAAGCCATTTTGCCCTTCCAAATGTGTTTCTTCATCGGAAAAGTATGACTAATACCACCTTACAATGATGGAGTACTTGTAGAACACTAAGCACAGTGACTAGCATGAACCAAAAAGCTCAACAAATGTTACAACTGGTTCCTGAAGAGTGGTATATATCGTGATCTCAGTCGGAATGCTGAGTCATAGGTGGGTCAGAGATCACTGCTTCAGGGAGTAACATAGCACCAGGCAAGGCACACAAGGAGTTCTAATCCTCTTCTCTTGCTTCATAACCCTAGATGAGTGTTGTATCCACTTAATTTCTCTGTTCTTCAGCTACTACAGTTAAAGAAAAGGAAGAAATAATGCTGACATATTTTACAGGGGAAGTGGGAAATCAAAAATATGGAAATAAATGCAAAGTATGAGTACAAAAATGTGGGAAAGAAATAAAATAGTCCAATGTTAGGAAACCTCTGTACCTATCAGAGGGGAAAGGAGGAAAAACCAGTGACAAAAATGCTGGCTTTGGGTAAAGATACTTTGTCACCAGTTTGAAGCTGAGATGCAGGTGTTTATGCAACTTTCCAACAATCATTTTATCTCATTGAATGAATCAAATCTAGCATAAAAGTCTCAAAAACATGTTTAATAAGTACAAGGCAAGTATAGGAGACTAAAAAGATTCAACCACACTTCACAACTATAAGGTAGGCTAAAACTAACAAACCAATATCTAAAATGTTAATAGGAAAGTGTAAATCAAATATTAAATTTTAAGCTCAGTGGAAGGGTACAGTCATTGGTTTCTCAAAACAGTATATATAAAAAGCAGAAGTTTAACAGGCTTCTCAGTAGAGAGTGATATAGAAGAACTATCAAAGTGAGCCCACAGTTCAGCAAAGATGACACACGTTTTTGTGCCCTGTATATTTTTTTCACCATTTTCACTAACTATATATTCTCTGCAACCAGCCTTTCTCTACTCCAAACTAAGGAAAAGAAACAAACCGCTTTCATTATTCCTGTTTGACAAAACATATGAAAACAGTAGTTCTATAAACCTATGTACATCATAATAGGAAGCAATCCTATTTTAATGTTTATTTAAAAAGTTAAATAGACTCAAGTCATTAAAACTACTCAATTCATTTGGAGCTTGCAAATAAGGCAGCCACATCCCTAATTTACTTAGCAGATTCACCTAGTTGGTTAGAACTTCAGAGATTACTTCTCTTATTAATGTGCAAAATAATTAGGAGGCTAATTCTCATTTCCCAGAAAAAGAATTTTTAAAAGTAAATCTGCCCTATACTAGAGGCTTAATTCAGTCATATTTGATCAGTTTCTTTTTTCTTCTCATGTCTTTGTTTGCTAGGAGAAGAGAACAAATGGATTAAAACTGGTCCTGAAGTTCTATTTTTACACTTTGTCTTGAAAGTACAGCATAAAACATTTATTTTTTTTAAATAAATACTTTCCCTGACAAATAAACATTAGTTTGAACTACTTTCGTTAAAACACAGGCATGCAGAAATGAGGAACTAGGAGGTTCTTTCAGGAAAAACACTGAAAAAGTAAGATTTCATCTGGCCTTCCCATCATCACTTGAAGAATTGTTTGGTAGTTACATCATCAGGAAATAAAATACTATCCTCTGAGGACCCCTACTCTTTACAAAAAAGGAAAGAGAAGGTTTGAAGTCTAAATCACCCTCGGGATGTCTCAAAAAAAAAAAAAATCCAAAAAACTAAAAAAGGCTTCTGGCTCCCTCTCCCGCCTCCCCCCAGCAACCAAAAAACAAATGTAACAAAAATATATTTACAAAAGTTTAAATAAGAATAACAGGATGTGCATTTAAGAATCTGAAGCAATAACAAGAGCTTTAAAGCCCCAGAGGGAGAAAAGTTACTAAAGGATTGACCACGACCCCCAATGACTTGGTTAGGCAGGCAGGAGGGCGCCGGCGTCCCGGGCCCGCAGCCCATTCCCCTCCGCGGGGAGCCAGGGACTGACCGTCCGTTCACACGGTCCGAGCGTCGGCGGACCTGGGGCGCATTGCAATCTCTGCTGCACCACCACCGCCACCGCCGCCGCCGCCGCCGCGGATCCGGCTGTCATCCGCGCCCCCGCCTCCCGCGCCGCACACGCGGAGCGCCTTATAAGGCAGCGCAGTGACGTAACGCCCTTAGGCCGGGCGCGCTCGGCGCCCCACTCGCATTGTTCGGGCGACTCCCGGAGCGCGCACAGACGGCTCGCAGCGCCGCGAGACTGCGGCCCCCTCCGGCCCCCGCCCGGCCCCGGCGCCGGCAGCTCAGGTAAGCCCGGGAGAGCCGCTCAGCTCCAGCAAGGCGCATAGCTGTCAGAGAACCAGGCGGACTGTAAGTGGCTTTTAAAGTTAGCATCACCAACTGCAGACAGGTTTCTAAAAGCGCGTCCAGTGAACTCTAGGTTCAAAACCTTTTTAAACTCACACAAAAGTTAGAAAGTTTACTCCAACGGAAAAAAACAGATATGGGATTTGATTTTAAATGACGAGTGCTGGGGGATCACTATATATTACATACTCTCTCCAAGTGAGCCACAACTGAATCCTGCCTGTGTTGAGAAATCTTTGGGAAAGGGTGGTGGGGGGTAGATATATTGTAATACCACAACTCAATCTCCTTATCTCTCCTCGGACTTGAATTCCCTTATGTCTTAGAAGAGCAAAGTGCGAAACACTACCACATGGTAGTGGATTTATTAGTGCCGCTTCTCACTCCCTCCCCTTTGTGAATCTTCATATAAAAGACTAGAAGAACACTGTTAGAAATACATCTTGTAATTAGGATGAATCTAACTTAAAAAGTTGAACACTGAAGCTTCAAAACTTACAAACTCTAATCTGTCTTAAAAGCATTTGCCAATTTGTACATGGACGTGACATAATTTTGAGTTCCAACTTTTTACTTCAACTCCAATCAATGGATAAATGACAAAATGCACTGAAAATTAAAGATAATGCTAGCTTCTCTAGAGTAATATTTTGGACAATGGTTTGTTATGTAGAAATGCTAATTTAAAAGGTAAAGCCTGTAGAAGAATTTTGTTAATCAGTGGCATTTTGAACTTTAAGTTACATCTAAGTCCCGAACAGGCTATTGCTATAAATGGACCCTTACCATATGATAATTAAACACCTGGATGAACATCTGCATATTTTACTTTACTTTTCAGAATAAAAATTAGCAGAAGAGTTAAAAAAGAAAATATGCTATGTCACATTTAAAACATTGGAATAAGAGATGAAAAAAACCATTTATCACTCAAACTTTATTTGGTTTGAACATATACTGTAAAATAAAATTTAAGAAATGTATGACAATTATTTCCCTTTTTAAATAGCATCTATATTTAACTTATCACTTGAAACAGCATATTCTACATGCCCAAAATTCGGGATTTATCTGTTTCTAGTAATTCCTGTGGTTGAGTATTTTAAAGCATATAATATTGGTGCCTACTACTTTTGCTTCATGGAGTTTTGTTTTGTTTTGTTTGCTAATTTTGTTTGGAGCAATGCAAGATTTGGTTTCAGTATTCTAAAAGAAAAATTATATGTTATTTGGTCTGAAGATAGGCTATGTAAACTGCAGGCTAGTATGGAAAAGTAGGATTTCCCTAAAACTATTATTTCAAATCTAGGGAAGCCTAACATAATGAGAAGAAAGCGGAGCCGACACCCAGGTCACTGTGAAGTACAAAATATGCAATAGAAAAGTAGTTTATTTGATACAGGCTGTTAATTGGAAATGGAAAAATTCTTGCTTTGGTAAAAAGATATTCCACTCTTTTGGAACTGATAGAAGAGGAGGGAAACAGAAACCATCAGTTACTGTTTCAGCTATACGCAGAGTGCCATCTGTACCATAAACTATAGCTCAACTGTTGAAAATCATAACCTCTATTAAATCTCTAACAGCTGTGTTTCCCAGGGTCTGCATTTTATTTTTTTAAATAGGTAAGCATCATTTTTTTACATCTTTAAATGACACACTTCAATATTCCACACTTTTTTCCATTTATTAACTATAAAGCATGGCTCAAAGAACCAATCACCCATAAGACCCTTTTAAAACTGAAAGTTAAACAAGATTTATTGTGGATACATTATCATACAGTGGGCTCTCTGAATGAGCATTAGTCCTTGGGACAATCTATATGATAGAAAAAATATTTTAGATAGAATGAATGTAAATTTTTACATTTCCAAATAAAGCAAATATTAATTTTATGCTTAACAAATTCATTTGTCCTTTTATGGCAATTAAACTTAAATATGAAGCACTGATATTTTTGTGATATTTTCCTAATGCTGTGATGGAGTCTACAGAAAGAGCCAATATGAAAACACAAATCAAGCTTTGGACTTCTTAATTTCCAAGTCCAGTTGCAATTCCCATAAATTTACCTTCTCAAAAGGCTGTGAATTTTGTTTTATGGTTTTTACTGCCCCTTCTCCCCAGAAAAGTGACTTTGGTAATAAATGGATTTTGAGGTAAAAAAGTGAAAATGGAGAACCAAGAATAAAATTCCATTTTCTTCTTAGGTCATGTTCTGTGTATATCTAATGCTTTAGAGCAAAGTGAATGCTTTTACAAGGTGAATAGAGAAAAAAATACAGCCTCCTCTTTAAGGGGAAAAGGAAGGGACGCAGGATGAGAACTATTTATAAAAACTGGATATTGTGGGATAATAACCAGAAGATGTAAAGCAATATTGTTCTCAACCTGCTTCACGTACTGAAATCTGTTGTTCACATAGCTGGTCATTATATTTGAAAAATCTAACACATCTTACCTTATCCTCTTACCTTATCCTAAAAATATCGTTAATTTTAAAAGATTTTTAAAGTTTATTTGTCTTTGACTATGAATGTAGCTTCAATTTAATCTGGTTAGTTTCTGTAAATTATGTTTCAAATAAGGATTTAAAGATGAAGAGACACTGCATAAGCAGCCAGCATCACACACTTTAAAAGAAATATTTCTATGGCTGCTTCTGCCCTCACTACAGTATTTATACGCCCACCAACTCAATCACTTATATTTACTATGTGCTGGTCAGTTTGTACTTCGAATGTTAGGTGCACTAATTCCTAGAGGATCATCCCAACACTTCCTACATCGCTCTTTTTCTTAAAAAGCAGAGTTGAGATTCTCTCTCCCTGGCTTTCTTCTATACTAACATTACCTCTGATTGGGAAAGCTGAGCAAAACAAAAGTGGAAAGACTCTCCAAGCAAAGTCCCTTGGTTCTTTTTCAGATATGGGAGAAGCATTCCCTTTTCATGCTTATTCTCTCAGATGCTTTAGCAGATTAAGATAGGACAGGAGCAGTTTTAATTCTGAGCCCCCAAAACAGAGAGTAACACATTAGCAGTGTTCTATCTCCAGTCTGACCATCCTCACATTCCTACTCTGTACTGGTTCCAAAATCAGATTAACTCTTAAAGATACAATTACTATTTTTAATGATAAACTTGAGGAAGGGGGTGTGTGTGTGTGTGTGTGTATGTGTGTGTGTGGTGGGGGATAAGGAAGTATGTAAAGAAATAGGTGTGTAAGTGTACCATTAGGGCAGGTTAAGGTGTAGCCAAACCCAACTTCTTGTTTCTGTTTATAATTTCTAATTCTAGCCTAAAGGACAGTTTTAACAGTAAAAGAGAACATAAACACTCAACTCCACAGATAGGAGTTTAAAGAAGAAACTTGGTAAGTTTTTCTATACGGACAATGGGATGCCCTAGGCCCCAGAGAGTCTACACACACTCTCTGTCTTTCTCTCTGGCAAGGAATGTCCACAGAGCTTTATAGGTGGAAGAAGCCTTGGAGGCCATCTGATCCAAATGCCTCACCTTACAAAAGAAACTGATGTACACAGTGTGACTTGGCTCAGAGACAGTTACTCAGAGGCAGAGCCAGAGCCCCCTGCATTCTTGGGCTACAGCCTTTGCTTTCTCCTTAAATTAGTGCAAGGAAGAGATGAGGGCAGAAGCCCCAGAAGAAGTCTTGGCACTGGAGGTGTTAATTTGGATATAAAATCCATTAAAAAAAAAAGCAGAAAGGTTCAAAGTTCTTGTTAATAAATATAAGCAGTAACAAGGCAAGGGGAAAGGAGGGAGGTGAAAACCAGTAGAGTTCAACCAGGCTATTACAATGGAAGGGAGGTGATAAAAGGAAGACAAAACAAATAATAACTGTACTTAAAGGTCCTCCAGTGGCAAAGCCCACTCTGCTTAGAAGCTGAGTGGCTCCCCAGAAAGAATGTATGCTCTGTGTCAAAGACATTCAGGTCTGAACCACAACTTGACAACTGACCTCTTCTCAGCATCTTCCAACTAAGCATTCTACACTCTCCATACCTCCTCAGCTAGTAAGTTCCCTTTCAAAACTCAGTGACTCAAAGCCTTTAAAACAACCTTCTCAAAAACTGCAGAGAAAGTAACTAATGAAGGTTATAAGCTCCTGGTGATACACCTTGCTTTACTTTCCTTCACACAATGCATTGCTACGTGACATTAAATTACATATTAACTACTTATTTGTCTATTGTCTCCGACACCTTGAGGGTCAGTTTTGCAACCAACTTTATTCCTAGCACCTGGCAAAGTATCTCGCTATAGTTAGTAGGTGTGTCACTGGGACAAGAAGGGTGTTGGATAAATGTACAAACAAATAAATTACAACCTAGAAGCTCCTTACTTTGTAAGAAAAGAGTATTTCTGAATATTATGGGCTAGGAAGGGCCTCTTCGTCGAGATTCTGTTTAGTAGCCTAAAACAAATCTCTGCCACTATCTGAAGTAACCACATAGAACTGACTACAAACACAAAAACCAGGAAACAAACCAGGCTCAGATGAAGTCAACACAGTGAAATCTACTTTGTACTATACACTAAGTGTTGTGTAGGCAGACTAAATCAGATGCTTCTCTGCTCTCTGCCTACCTCCACCTGCCTGCCTCACATTAACTTCCTCCCCCAAATAATGAGAATAAAGGTGGTGAAAGAGTACTAAGTGAATAGCTGTGGGGCATGGAATGGATGAGAAGCAAAATATGGATGAGCAGAGTGTAGTGGTTTGTGTCCTTAGGGAAGGGTAGGTTCCTCTGTTTTCCCTAATCTCTGTGCCTCAGCTGAAGGCCTACAAGATGCAGTGATTGGGCCCAAACAGCTTGTCCTTGCCATAACTGGAAACCAGCAGATTACCTTTTATGAAGCATACACTTTGATTCTGAAGTTTCTGTGGGGAGTTCAGTGAATCTGCCAGGTTTCACAGAAAAGGAGTGATTTTTCTGTATTTCAGTTAGCTAATTCCAATGTCAACCTTTGAAGCCAGCCTAGGGCTTATAACTCTTCTTCAGCAGCAAACATTGACTGAGTTATCTTTCAGGCACTGTGCTAATAAGCACAAGGCAGGACAACAGGCCCAACAACTAAGTTCTCCACACACCATACCATGTCACTAACCTAGGTACACCTACTAACACTCACAGGCCCCATGTTGGTGACAGTGACTTAAGATCACCAGCAGCTCTTGCACAATGCTCCTGTCCCTGTCTTTTTTAAACAGACTGATAAAGCAACATAGGTAAGACAGGTCAGCTGTACATAAAAATTAAGTGAAGGTAAACAATGTGGGACTGTTAAAGAAGAAACAAAACCAACCAGAACAGAGTCAATCTTTAAGCTTGCTTGTGTACTTACTAATGATACTAAATTGTCATGGACAAATAGTGTTATCTCAATGGTAAGACTAAAGAGTAGGAATAATGGTTCATAAATTCCAAGTTCCCCTCTTCTTCTTGTCTCTACTATCTATTCCCTGGGTAAGCCTCCTGTAGCCTTGGCTTCCACAAACCTAAAAAAAGGAAACACTCATCCACCATAAGCATCTCTCAATACTGGGGAAGGATAGAATAATGAGCAGTAACCACTAAGGGTACTCTGATTAACTGGAACTAAAGACTATATAAAAATATAAGCTACTGGTCATATCATTACAGAAAAATTAGCTAAAGAAAATGGGAGGACTGTGAGGGGGAAAAGTCCACTCTTAAGCACAGAGAAAAGATTAACAGAACTGTAGTATTTGAGCCTGTGAGAGCTCCAAATCATTGCACCAAGAACAGCCTCAAAGATGAGGTCAGCCCTTCAAGATGGGCAGCTCAGACAGAAGCAAATCTGCCAGATTTACTGTATCTCATGGCCTACCAGTCTTGGAACAAAAGTTTAAAGGTGAACTAAGTTTTTCTCTCTCTTTTTAAAATTCTTTTTTTAATAAAATTCTTTTTTAAGTGAACCAAAACAAAAAACAAATCTCTGAGCAGAAATCATAAAAGCAATGTGAAACATTCATCACATTTGGGCTGACAAGACTTAAGTGACTGCTGCTGTTATGTGTGAAGAAAAGGAAGGTGCTGCTTGGCCTAGAAGCTTGAGAAGAGCAGAGAAAGTTCTTTCTTGCTAAAGACAAAGGGCCATGTAGTGAGATGCTATCCCAATCCCTTAGCCTTAGTTTGTTAGTCTGTTAACTGGAAATGGCAGAGGACGTAAATCACTCTGTGGAATTTTGAGAGAAGTAATCCTTTGGGGCTAAAGGGAAAATTGTTCTTTAAAAATAATATTGATTCATTTATTATCAAGATAGTTAAACAGTCATGTTATTAAAAAAATACATTATGTTTGAGGTTGCATATTATCCTTTAGGCTTTCATGGAACTAGATAAATGGGGCAGACAGATCTTTTAGACAAAGGTGTGAATAATTCTGTCAAGTGATCTGGGGTTCCCACTCAATTCCCCTAAAATTATGCCTCACAAGATTCTTCTTACAATCCCATAAAATTCATTGGGCTGGGTAAAGATGCAAAGAATCACAAGCAAAGTTAAGGTTCTCTGGCTGGACTTTCCCCATCTTGACTTTATTTAAATTTGTCTTCAAGTGAATTCCTCATTTCACTAAAGGGTTGTCCCTCCTCAGAAGTGACAGGAACAAGAGGAACAATACTTTTTCTTCTGTTCTAATAATAAGGGCAAATTCTGAGAACTTTAGGTATCATTCAGCCCAAGAAAGAGTTCTGCTCCCCTAAGAAATGGTTCTTCTCATCTCTCAATCATTTGGTCATCAAGTACATACTGAATTCAAACCCATGTGGGAGATACAGAGATACTAAATCCTTCATGGAGCTTAGAGTTAGTTCAAGAGCAAAATTAATATCCCAAAACAAATTAGAAAGTGGTATAAAACAATATAAAGTATTTGTGTCACAAAACTATAAGGGCTTTGGGGACTCAGAAAGGGGGCATCAGCTAGACAAGTTAGGGAACAAACATTCAAAGAAAAGATGGGACCTGAAATGTAAATGGAAGCTATTGAATGGAGTATTCCAAAAAGGATGGCAGATTTATTCCTTGGAAGTCTACTATGGAAATGGAATCTGAGGTTAAAAAAAAAAAAAAAAAAAGGCTTGAATCAGGATCCAAGCATCCAAACTATGGTTTTTAAATCCAGTATATGGCCTTCAGAACAACCTGGACTTATGTAGAGAGGAAGTCATCTCTTTAAAATGAAGATTAAATATGACAATAAAGCAATTGGCACAGTGCAGGACCCATAGTAGACACTCAGTGAATGGTACCTATGATTTTTCTAGTTAAGCCAGTCTGCCCACAGGATGGTGCTCCATCATCATCTGAGCTATAAATAGGGTTCCACCAGGTTGAGGCACAAAGGGTTGCCTTAGTACCAAAGAGTGGTGCTTTGTAGGATGCAGTCTGCAAGAGCTCATGTTCTCTTATACCCAGACATAAAGTGAAGTAAAGGATTAAGCCTTTTGGAGAGAATCCATGTATCTAGTGCCTAACCTCAGCTACTCTGAAAAGTGAGGTTATCTTTTATTCTGATTTCCCTGCTAGAAGGGAATCCCTCTTACGAGAAACCCACATGAGCTTTCCAAAGGGTGTTTAGTCACCTGAAATAAGAAACAAGTTGCTCAGTAGTTAAACGACCAAAGAGCAAAAGGCTTATTAAAAAAAAACTAGCCTGGAATCTCCCTGTTTTACTTCAAAAGTCCCACCATGCCTGGGAGGCACACAAATAAAACAAATGGGTAAGACAAATCTTAACATTGGCTGAAGAGCTTATATCACATCCTAGCCACAGACAATAAAGAATCCTAGTCTAAGTACTAAGAGTCTAAGTACTTCTTCATAGGTGTTAATTTTTTTAGTTTTAGTGTACTTTCAAATTTAGCATAACATTTTAAGTGTCAGACACTGAAAAGATTTATTTCTTTACTTTTATAGCATACTTATATAACCTTGAATGACAGTACTTGACATATAAAGAACCAAAAATAAATCTGAATCCCATGGAATTCCAATTAAGGTCCCATGTAGTTATGAAGCATTGGGACCTAAAATCTCTTCTTTTTTTTTTTTTTAAAGATTTTATTTATTTATTTGAGACAGAGAGAATGAGAGACAGAGAGCATGAGAGGGAGGAGGGTCAGAGGGAGAAGCAGACTCCCTGCCGAGCAGGGAGCCCGATGCGGGACTCGATCCTGGGACTCCAGAATCATGACCTGAGCCGAAGGCAGTCGCTTAACCAACTGAGCCACCCAGGCGCCCCCTAAAATCTCTTCTGATGAAACAAAATACACATTTTTAACATATGAATTTGTAGACAAGGCTATACAAAAAAGGGGAGGAAAGGAGTTGAAAGGTTTGTGGGGGTTTTATTCTGTGGAACTGAGATTTGAGCATTATCAAATGTATAGCTATCAAATGTATAAATCAAATTGTATAGCTTTCCCCATGTTGCAGCTGAGGTGAAAGGCAGATAAGGCAAAGTCATAGAGCTAAGTCAGTAGCATATTTTGGTCCAGCATTCCCTGTCCATTAGATAACACAGCTCTTCTGAAAGTGGCTTTTCTGTTGTTTGAAAATTGGGGTTTGCTTTTTTTCTTTGTTTTCAGCTGTGAATGAGTGAACTTTAAAAGTGAAGAATAGTGAAATCAGTATTTGCAAAAACACTTTTTCAACTACTGCAAATCTGAAATAGTTTGACCTTTCTTGAAATTCAAATCACAAGGTCAGATACAGTCAGGGCAGAAATGGATGGGTATTCATATAGCACATATACAAGGTATACAACAGCCTTTTCTTTAATTCTGCCACAAACAGATTTCTCACAGAGATAAACATAACTAAATGGATGAAACTTGCTGAGGAACAAAATCAGCAGCAGACCCAAAGCCAAGGGAAGCAGAGTGTAGGGCCACTGCTTTCACCTCTAGCAGGTCTGTTGCTAAGCACTGTAGCATCTTGATTGAATTGCCCCTTACTACATAAGGTTAATATTCTCTAGAACACATTCATCTGAAAAGAACCCAAATTAGAGAAGAGAAAATAAGATCAAACTCTGTGTTCATGCATTCTGTCTTCTCAATACTTGGGAATGGCAGAAAAGGAAAATCTAACCCAAATGCTTGGAACTGTCAGGGAAAATTAAACAAGGCTTAGATGACCAAAATAATTTTAGTTTTTACAGTGCACACAAGGGGATGCAAAACACAGACCACACACAAAAAAATGGTCATATACATTCCAAGGAATTCTAGATTAAAATGTTCCCACCTGTCTGTAATTAAACTTTACATATGGCCCATGCTATATAGCTCTCTAAAACATCATGGAGAAGACAGAAATCAGTCATCCTCACGAACTAGGAAAAGTGGGTAAGGGTAGATGGAGGATGTTCACTGTGGTTCATGATCTGATTGTTTGCTCAGCAGGAAGCCAAGCCAAGCATCAACCTTCATCCTCCAATAGCCCTGACCTGTGACTACTATTCAGTGCTATCAAATGTTCGTAGTCGCTTTGTCCCTTATTTACTGATTTAATATAGCTAAAATGGAAGGGGTGGGGGTGGAATTATCTAGGGATCAAAATGTTTCACATTTTACACTTGTGGCTCCTATTTAAAAGCCTGTTTCTCATGGCAAACTGTGTGACTCAGTAGTCACAATAAAATATAACCTCTGTTGTTGTGGTTTCTAAATTTCTGAAGTTTTAATTTCCCACTAACAAGTTAGGAAACGTTTGGTTTCCCAAGCATACCACGTTAGCCACTGCCTCTGTAAAGGCAGCCAGACTAAAAGGAGGTGAAAACCAGTGAACTCATCTATTCTGGCACATGACTGCTCTCTGCTTTGGCCTTTTATGTTAAATCTGACAAACTGAACACCAGTGAATTAACGTATGAAAGCCAAATAAAAGAGGAAAGCCTTTTTTTTTTTTCTTAAAGACTTACAGGAACTAGGGGCTTAAAAAATTTTTTTTTTGGCTCAGAATAAGATTTGCAAAAGGATATACTCTTTGTAACCTTTTAAAGGAGAGAAAATTCAAGAAAGAAAAGTAACCTACCAAAGAAAAAGTGTTTAGAGAATGGAATTATACTAATCCTCCAAAATACCTATTCGTAATATCTGAATGAAAATAACCTGTGATCTGGGAAGAGGAAAAAAAGGGACTAATGGAGATTAAAAACAAAGAAAATTCTGCAGCTACACCAGAATGTTCTTCTAAAGAATCCATGCCTGTTTACCTCAATCCACTAAGACACAAAAGAAACCTCCAAATATAGATGAATTTTGAACAATAAGAGAAATGCAAATAAATATCCTTAGTAAGATAAAGCACATGCACCCACACTTTTACAGGTATATAGTATTATGCCCTTGAAGTCTGCCTGAGAAAATATTTTCCAAGAACTTTAAGTTCCTTGAAATGTTCAACGGAAATGGTATTTATGACAGACCCACCTCCTCTGGGGAACATGAGATGTTTTTACTGGCAAAGTCACAATTTTTAAAACCATCCAAAAATATTTATGAATTTATGCCAAATGACTAAACTTGCTTTATTATTACAGTGATTAGGAGAATATTTGTTACTGTCTCATCATCAAGGCTCAAAGTTATCCTGAACCTACACAGAAATACTGTGACAAAACAGAGGACTGTAAGTGGCAGTGATTTTCTGGGCCTTTGACAGATTACAACTCAATTACTGCCGGGAGAGGCTGGTACGTAAGATATATGAGATAGGGCTGTGGGTGTATGTCATGGTGGTGAGAAACAGGATTTGGAGTAAAAACTGTATTGGCATTCTGGTTCTGCCAATTAACCAGCAGAACCTTTGGCAAATTATCTAACTTCTAAGCCTCAGTTGGTTTTTTTGTGAAATGAGGACAGTAATACTTGCCTCCAATGACTGTTTGCAGGACTAGCATGGTATATGGCATATAATAATTGTTAAATGAACGGTAACTTATTCATTGACTGTAGAGGGGAAGGAACTACTTACGTGTCTACTGCTTATAGTTACAACCTTAATCCTTAACATAGTACTCAGTTCAAAAGTAGAATAGGTATTTGTTCAAATATTTACTGAATACCAGTTAAGTACCCAGTACTGTTCCTGAACTAAAAATATAGTATTGAATAAAACTGACAGTAACTGACCCGTTATTGAATAAAACACACACACACACACACCCCCCTACCCACTTGCATTAAGTTTATATTCTAGTAGGAGAGACAGTCAATGATCAAATAAGTAAAATACAGTATAACAGATGGTACTAGATGAGGGAGATGAGCGGCTCCCTGGGGAGGTAACCAGTACAAAAAACACAGGCCCTGTTGTGTTCAGGGAACAAGGAAGGTGGTGTGAGCAAAGACAGGAGGAGTCAAGGAGCCAAGTGGGGGCGTGGGGAGAGTTGAGGAATGAACAATTGAACACTAAAAACATGGGAAGGGAGAAAGAGGAAACTCTTTTAAGGTCAGTACTCTTGGGTGTCTAGCATGTAGTCTGGTTTAAGTGAGAAGAACACATGCTTTGCAGTTAGTGCTCTTTGGTAATTCTTTAACCTGTCTATATTCTAGTTTTTTGTTTGTACCCTCATCTGTAAAATGGAAATAATACTTCATAACATTGTTATAAGGATTAAGATCAAGTGGCAAAGAGTAGACCTTTAATATGCTTGTCTGTTTCTATAAGCTAAATCCTGCACTGGATAGTAGGAATTGGAATCTTCCAGTTTCTAGTTCCAGGGTTACCAAAACAATGGCCTTGCATGTTATGCAATCTGCCTGAGCCTCAGTTTCTCAACTAAGAAAAGACAGATGCTACACACAGACATTTTAAAGACAGATATACAATAATCAAGGCGATGTTATTAAAATTACAATCAAATATTATTATTACAATTTATCTTAAAATTACCTTTATATGAAATTTCTTTTATTTTAAAAGCTTTAAAACAGTAAAAGTATATGACTGTCTATATTATTTGATTTAAAAAAGCCTACAAATTTTAATTTCTTTAGCATGAAGTTGTAAAGATTTTATTTAGCAGTCATGCTGATTTTTATTCCTTTTTTCAACCCCTGCTTAAGAATCCTGATGTAATGGAAAGCTCTCCAAGAAAATGTTTAACTGCAGAAATCAAGGTGACAGACGAACAGTTACAGAATGCTACTTCTTGTATAAGGAAGAATACGAATCTTTATTTGTATTTGCTTGTTTACTCATATAAAGACATTCTAGAAGTACCTATAAGAGAAAATATGTACAGTGGTTATAGGTTGGGAAAGGAGTATGGGTAGATGAAGGATGAGGTGGGAGAAAGACAGTTTACCTTTTAATATACATATTTTTAAATATGTATTATATATTTAAGAATGCTAATCTGCAATCCAAAACTGAAGTTCATACTTGCTTAGAGTTAAAACTGAGCCAAATAATTACAAAGTTAATTATATAACAATATGAAAACCTCAAACGACTTGTTTCTCAGATAATTTGGGTGTTCTTCAACCTGTTACTTAATATTTTTTTCCAAATTGCTCAACAAAAAATACTATAAAACATCCTCAGTAGTCTTCTCCACATTTTTCACTAGGGAAACCATACCTGGCACGAAGCAGCATATCCAGAAAAAGACTGTTCCCTCCAGGTCTGCACCAAATCAGTCAGCCCACACTGCCTCTGAGTACCCAAGTAGATGAGTCTAAGAGTATCTGATCCCAGCAAAGAACGTGTATGTTCAAACTCAAGGAATGGAGAACAGGGGTACGATGAGCAGAACATTAGAGAGGCTTTGGGAAGGTGAGCTACTAGCATCTATTGGGATATACTGGCATTTCACTGAATAAGGAACATTCACATTATTCTTTTCCATGAAGGGAGAAGAGCTGTGGTCTGTAAACCAAAGAGAAATGGAAAATACTGGCTAATCCCAAATACATCTGAGCAGCAGATAATGAAAAGGAGTATGAATATCAGAGACAACAGGGATCTAATAGAAGCTTTCAAAAAAATTACCTATGCCTTAAAATGGTCGTTCTCCACTAAAGATGATTTTTGTCCCCAGGTTTTTTGCAATGTTGGGAGACATCTTTTGGTTGTGACAACTGAGTTGGGGGTTACTGGGTTATTCCAGCATTCAGTAGGTAGAGGCCAGGGATGTTGTTGAACATCCTACAAAGCACAGAACAGGCCCCATAACAAAGAATTATTCAGCCCAAAATGTCAGTGGTGTCAAGGCTGAGAAACCCTGGCCTAAAATGACAATCATTGTGGCTAACTATGTGTGTGGCTAAAACGATCCATTAATGGCCTGAAAGTAGATCACGGTAAACAGATTAGGTAATCATATCTTTCATTCTAGTATGTATTCTGATTCTCTCTCCTAGGCGACTCCTACTTTAGGCCAGTCCATTGTGGCTGAGGTGCTCTTCTATTTTGCCTCACCATCACAGTTTCCTACTTCTAATAGTAACTGATACGTATTGTGACAGGTAGTATGCTAGGGGCTTTTATATGGATTTTTTAAAAGATTTTATTTATTTATACGACAGAGAGAGACACAGTGAAAGAGGGAACACAAGCAGGGGGGAATGAGAGAGGGAGGGGGAGAAGCAGTCTCCTCGAGGAGCAGGGAGCCCAATGCGGGGCTCGATCCCAGGACCCCGGGATCATGACCTGAGCCGAAGGCAGGTGCTTAACGACTGAGCCACCCAGGTGCCCTATATGGATTGTTTTACTTAATCCTCAGAACAACACTATTATGAGGGAGTCTCCATATTATCCCCATTCTACAGATGAAGAAAGTGAGACTCGTAGAAATTAAATTGCTTGCTCAGTCATACTAGATAGAAGCAGGAAAGCCAAGATTCAACTCTGGCTTGAAAACTGAACCCCAGAATCTGAATTTTCCCCCCAGCACTACCCTACCTCCCTTCTATTGCCTCTTTTCCATGGGTGCTGCATCGCTGGCAGGTATACTTGCTCCCCGTCAGGTATCCTGCCTGTCCTTTGCCACTCAGCTACCTGCAATGTTTACTGCCATCTACTGCTAGGGCAGTAGGGAGGACATCAGCTCTATCCTATAGAAGGCTATCTTGGGGCAAAAGGATAAGATGCAGAAGAACACAAATCAGAAGGAGTACAAAATCAACCACAGAAAGAGGGAGGAAGGAATGGAAAGAATGATAAAGTGTTAGGAACCTGGGGACAAGCCCAATATTATCACCACCATCACTAACTTAAAGGCAGCTCTGTACGTAAGGCACCCTCAATAATACAGAAGCACACACATATCTGTGGCAACCCAAGGCATCACATGCTGGGTAGTTTTTTTGAATGCTTCTCTGTAGAGAAAGACAAGGCAGCAAGGGGAAGGTGTGGTTGGCCCAGGTAGGCCTTAAAAGATCAGGGAGATGTCCACCTAAAACTCAGTCAGCCAAGGACCTGAAGTCTCAATCTGATGAAAGATAGATAGGCTAGGGTTTTGTGTGTGTGTGTGTATTTGTTTTGTTTTGTTTTTGGCATAGTAGCAATCGAAATGAAAAGTCTGAAAAAGAGAAAATGTTAAAATATTGATCCGAGGGATCTTTTTCAAATAATTAAGAACCTCATTCAGAGTATGTGAGGGGGTAAGAACACAAAAAGAAGAGTAAGGTTCTTCAGCGTAGTACTGTATTCACAGTAATTGGTTTTTTAGAAGCTCCTTCTTTATAGCAATAATCAAAGCAAGGCAAAAAAATCCATTTGAGTAGATATTTTTTAATATGAATAATTAAAATGGGGGATGGAGAGGCGTAAGATTAGTGGTATTAAATGAACATCCATCATCCAATGGTTCTTTCTAGAAAGCTCCTTAACTGACAGTATAGCACTGAAGAAACAACACATAATTCAGGTTCTAAGTAATTATCCTAGTACAGATTTACATGTGCTGTCCTTATTGTCACCTCCATGTTCCCATTTCCTCTCCCAAGCCTAAACTGAGCATCTTTTCAAGTCTCCACCTGGCCCTTTGACTGGGTGTGGAGTCTCTTCTAGCCCAGATTCTATGGTCTCAAAATGAAAATATTCTCCTTGCAGCCTTACTTCCCAAGCTCTCTGCGTGCAAGCTCTCAAAGTGGCCTTTTTCTGATTCTGAAACCACACCTTTCAGCAATTTTTCTTTCTAGGAGACACTGGGTCTCACTCAGTTTCTTTGTTTTTTTTTTCCTGTTTTTAAGAGTGAGATTTGCCCCAACCCCTGTCCCTCTGTTCAGTCTGAGGGTTTCACAGGCTCCTGTAAGGATACTGTTTTTCTGCTAAAAGCTCGCAAGCTCCTTATAATTAATAGGTCATTTGACTATTTGCATCTTATTATTTCACTTCCCCTAATCCCTGGGGATCCAAACAAAATTGTTCAGATAATGCAAAGTCCTGACTCACGGTGCCCCATTTTTACAATATATTCCTCTGACACCAGCTAAAACCTCCTCTGTCACTTCATGCCCCAATTCTTGTTTCACAGTGAAGGAAAGTAGTAACTCAGCTTGCTGGATCTGGACCCATTTATGGTGTCTCTAAATGATCTCAATGATGATGACAGGATCTTCAATAACAAGGACATAAAGCAGACACAGATGTACACTCATACTCAGCTAGCAGATGCCAAAAAAAGTGTTACTGTTCTTCTAGATCTTGCTGACCAAGTCAAATGAATTGAGCATTACATTATGACTATGGTATGCTGTAGCTGTAATTTTTAAAAAACCTTTGACTTGTGAGAGAAATAAAAGGAAGCAGCACACATTGAATAAAAAAGACTGGTCATAGCTATTTTTATGAGTGCTCCTAAAAATCAGACTAAAGAGTGAAAAGTCCCATTGAAAAAGGGAGTAGAGCAAAGAAACATAAATTATAGGCCTGATTATCAAGAACCTATCTCAATCTAAGGAAGCTTTCCAAAAAATTGCATATAATTTTTCTGCAAACTGCTTAGAGCTCTGTGGTTATTTAACTATGAATGAATGTAGCTGCTATCAATGCAATGCAACAATTAAAATTATGTATTAGATAAAGATATGGTGGAATATAATCATAACCACACTATCAAAGTCGAGCCATGAGAGCAGATACGAAAATGAATAAAACAGTGTGATGTATGTAGTTTCTGCTTTAGTGATTAACATTTAAGTCAGAAAGAAAACGTAATGTATTAAACTAGTTCTGGAAGAATAAAAGCAAATATAGAAACTGAGGCCCATCAAAGCAAAGTTACACACTTAGGAGTAGAATGAAAGGTACAATATTTCATATATCTTAAGAAAAGACCAAACAGAATTTGGTATCATCACACTATGTGTTTGTTGATGGGAAACCATTATAAGTTATGACCAGAGCTATGCAAGTATACAGGTTTCCAGGTTTTGACAGAAAAAGGGAAACTGACAAATAACAAGCACAGTACCTTGCACATGGTAGGTGATCGCTGTAACTGCTTCATAAAGATCTGAAATGAATTAAATGTCAGCTGATCTGCACAGCACTGTGGATGGATGCATTTTAAAAACAAGGCAAGTCAGCGGTTTCCATGACCGTATTTCAAATTATGGTTTCAAACAAAACACAATGTTTTATGGAGACAGTTTTGTCATTTAGGATTTTTCTAAGAACTGGGAGAGAGGTACTGAAGACAGAGGATCTTCTACCTATCCAAGGTACGGAACAAACAACTAATTTTATTAATGATGGGAACACTGGAGCAGTGACTAGGTCAGTGAATCTGGATGAAGTAAAGGGTTCACTCACTGCAGAAGCTGACAACCCAAACTAGAGGCTTTTCCAGAGAAAGACATATTTGTCATTTATGCTTCAACTGTCTATCCTCGAGAGAAATTGTTCTCAAAGTGTGGTCCCTTTCAAGAGCTCTGCAAGTTCAAAGTTATTTGTATAATAACTATCTTTTTCACTCTCATTCTCTTACAAGTGTACAAGTTTTCCAGAGGCTACGTGACATGTTGTGATGTCATTGTTCTGACAGCTTACAGAATGTGTGAAAAAGAATTGAGACCAGTTGTCCTCAGTTAAGCCAGACACTAGAATTTGCAGAAACAGGAAACGATGCAACTCTTCCCACTTAGTTTTCTGGTTTGAAAAAGTTATTTTTCATAAAACATGTTGGTATACAATGGCTTATTATTTTTAATGAATAAATACACAAACATTAAAAAAAATCTTAGTCTGGATTTCTAATACAGTTAATATTGATAGATATAAATCATATAATCAAAAGCTCTTTAGAGTCATCAATAATTTTTAGAAGTATAAATGAGTCATGAGACCAAAAAGTTTGAGAACTACTGCTCTGGAATCTTTACTGAATTGCACTGGAACTATCTGCTCATTCTTTCCCAACAGCCTACAAATGCTTTGAGAACAGGAACGAACCCTCTCCTGTTCATCTCAGTATAGCCCCAGTACTAACTATAGTCCTTTGTTGTTTGCAAATTAAATGAACAAGTCTTGCCATATTCATAACATCAAAAACTTAAATTCAAGATCCATATAATAAATACAGTGGAATACATGTCTCCTAAAAATGACAGGTGAGAAGGTAAGCATTCTCTGAAGTTGTTCCCTACTTACATATTGATTTCTACAGCTAACAGAAACAACACAATGCCATTAATGGCTTGTGGAATTGGTTTTATTGCTTGATAATCACCCACATTTATTTATATGGGCCAGGTGTCAGAAAAACTGGAAAAGAATCTGGAAAAGTAGAAACATGTGGTCAGATTATAGATGAATATTTTCTTTCCAATTTCATTTGCTGTTGCTGATTAATGTTGCTTGTGTAATAAACATATTAGTCCAGTAGAGCTCTGGACTGTAAGGAAAAAATAAAAGAACTGTTCCTTTGTTTGCAGAGATGAAATAACCAAAGGAGAGTGAGGGGCTAGGGTGTAGACATTTATCACCAATCTCTCTTCTCAAACAAGCAAACACATATAGTTCCAATTCAGGAATCTAAAGGAAGAAGAGATGTTGCAATAGTCTCAATTCTTTCTGAAGTCCAATAATGTACTTGGAATTCAGAGTATATGGGAAAACCATTTATACCTCATTTTCTTAAACATTTAAATCCATGCATATAGTAAATACTAGAGCATCTTCTTTTAAAAAAATGAATAAAATTATTCAGGACAATGCTACAGTATTTTCCACAGGAAGGTATATTTGTTCATTCCTTCATTCATTCCAAAAACATTTGATACCCTCCATATGTAAGGGGCTTTGTGGTAGACATATTTGTAGAAGAAACAAATGAATCAGACATGTGCCCGTTTTTTTTCTTTTTTTAATTTTATTTTATTATGTTATGTTAGTCACTATACATTACATCATTAGTTTTTGATGTAGTGTTCCATGATTCATTGTTTGCATATAACACCCAGTGCTCCATGCAATACCTGCCCTCCTTAATACCCACCACTGGGCTAACCCATCCCCCCACTCCCTCCCCTCTAAAACCCTCATTTGTTTCTCAGAGTCCATAGTCTCCCATGGTCTGTCTCCCCCTCCGATTTCCCCCCCTTCATTTTTTCCCTTCCTACTATCTTCTTCTCCTTTTTTTTTTTTTTTTAACATATAATGTATCATTTGTTTCAGAGGTACAGGTCTGTGATTCATCAGTCTTACAGAATTCACAGCACTCACCATAGCACATACCCTCCCCAGTGTCCATCACCCAGCCGCCCCATCCCTCCCACCCCCCACCACTCCAGCAACCCTGTTTTTTTCCTGAGGTTAAGAGTTTCTTATGGTTTGTCTTCCTATCTGGTTTCATCTTGTTTCATTTTTTCCTCCCTTCCCCTATGATCCTCTGTTTTGTTTCTCATATTCCTCGTATCAGTGAGATCATATGATAATTGTCTTTCTCTGATTGACTTATTTCGCTTAGCATAATACCCTCCAGTTCCATCCACGTCATTGCAAATGGCAAGATTTCAGTTTTTTGATGGCTGCATAATATTCCGTTGTATATATATACCACTCTTCTTTATCCATTCATCTGTTGACGGACATCTTGGCTCTTTCCATAGTTTGACTATTGTGGACATTGCTGCTGTAAACATTGGGGTGCACATACCCCTTTGGATCACTACATTTGTATCTTTGGGGTAAATACCCAGTAGTGCAATTGCTGGGAAATATGGTAGCTCTATTTTCAACTTTTTGAGGAACCTCCATACTGTTCCAGAGTGGCTATGTGCCCAATTCTTTTTTTTTTTTTTAAGATTTTTATTTATTTATTTGACAGAGAGAGACACAGCAAGAGAGGGAACACAAGCAGGGGGAGTAGGAGAGGGAGAAGCAGGCTTCCTGGAGAGCAGGGAGCCCAATGCAGGGCTCGATCCCAGGACCCTGGGATCATAACCTGAGCTGAAGGCAGAGCTTAATGACTGAGCCATCCAGGCGCCACCCCCCCTTTTTTAAAAGATTTTTATTTATTATGTGCCCAATTCTTAAGAAGCTTATATTTTAGTAGGGTACATTGTAATGCACATAAATAAGACAAAATCAAAAGTGGTGAAAATTATAAATTATTATGGGTATGACTGGCTTAGAACATTTAGACAAACCATCTGTTTCATATGTATTATATGATCAATATTACTAACAGTGTCTCCCACAGAGGAGATAAAATATAGTCACACATGTGTGCTGACATATGTGTATGTAAATAAAAACTAAAAAGACCCTCTGAATGTATAATTTGTAATAAAGAACCAGCCTTATGGTTAGTACCAAAGAACATTCAAGATGACAGATGTGATATTTTTGGAAAAACAAGGAACTGGTATTGCACATAATAATAGTGATAAACCACAGTAAATTCTAACAGTTCTAAGCCATAATAGAAAACCTAAAGAAAAGCTGTAATAAGACACTGCTTTAAGCTAGTTTGGATTTAACTACCTCAATTTGTGTCCATAAAACCAGCTTCTACAACCTGTTTTTAAGTGTACAGGATTCAGTGAATATTCCTATAATATTGTGCTATCAGTACTTGAACATGAATATAAGTGCTACAAGACAGTAGTCTTCAGACTGGGGTACACCTACCCTGAGGGTACACAAAGACTTTCCAGAAAAAGTGCTTGTGCTTTCAGTTCTGCAACAATCCTTTCAAAAGAGTCTTCTAACTTAAAATTTTACCAAATGCATCTTCTGGTCTGGAAACTTCTCTGGAGCACAGCACAGACAAAGGGACAACTACAGAAACACTTACTCCTGAAAGGGTCCCCAAGAGAGCAGAGCAGAAACCGCTTCAGAACCAGTGGAGGAAGCAGTGCTTGTTTCTTCATCTGGGAACAACTCAGGGCAAGCTGCTGTGCCTCATCTCTTTTAGGAGTGAAATGGTTGCCAAAGAGATACGTATTTACACATTTACTTAAGTTGAAAAATGAAGTCAGACTATTCCTGAATGTCTGATTTAGGTGACTGGTTTGCCAATGGTGACTTTTTTAGATTATATGGCAACTGTTAATTATATCTTCTGCAGTTATTTAAACCTTGAGTATGAATTTGTAGATGGCAGCTTTAAAAGGTGTGAAGAGGTACTTAGTTTTTAAAAATCCTTTTAGAACTATCAGAAAGATGAATTACGAAAACAGTCCCATTTTACAATAGCAGCAAAACAAAGTACTTAGAAATAAATTTAACCAAGAAGGTAAAAGATCTGTACAGTAAAAACTGTGAAACACTGATTAAATAAACTGAAGAAGACATAGAAATAAATAAATGGAAAGAAATTCCATGTTCACAGACTGGAAGAATTAATAATACTTTCCAAAGCAATCTACAGATTCAAGGTAATCTCTATCAAAATCCCTATGGCATTTTTCACAGAAATACAAAAAAACAATCCTAAAATATATATGTAAGCACAAAAGACCCTGAATAACCAAAGCAATCTTGAGAAAGAAGAACAAAGCTGGGGGCATCATGATCCCTGATTTCAAACTATATCACAAAGCTACAGCAATCAAAACAGTATGGTATTTGCATAAAAAGCAGACACAGAGATCAACAGAACAGAAAAGAGAGCCCAGAAAAAAAAATCCTAATATGGCCAATTAATTTTCAACAAAGGAGCCAAGAGTATGCAGTAGGGAAAGGATCTCTTCAATAAATGGTTCTGAAAAAACTGGATATTCACATATAAAAGATTAAACTGGACCACTATCTTACATTACACACAAAAATCAATTGGAAATGGATTAAAGATTTGGATGTAAGACCTGAAACTATAAAACTCCTAGAAGAAAACATAGTGGGTAATCTCCTCGCTATTGGTCTTAGCAGTTTTTTAAATTTTATGCCAAAAGTGAAGGAGATGAAAGACCTGTATTCCAAAACTATAAAAGATTGATTGAAAAAATAGAAGATGACACAAAAAATGGAGATATTCCATGCTTATGGATTAGAAGAACCAATATTGTTAAAAAGTCTGTACTATCCAATGCAATCTACAGATTTAATGCAATCCCTATCAAAATACCAACATTTTTTCACAGAACTAGAATAAATAATATGACAATTTGTATGGAGCCACAAAAGACCCTGAATAGCCAAAGCAATCTTGAGAAATAACAGAGCTGGAAGTATCACAATCCCAGATTCCAAGATCTACTACGAAGCTGTAGTAATCAAAACAGCATGGCATGAGCACAAAAAACAGACACACAGATCAGTGGAACAGAACAGGCCAAGGAATAAACCCATACTTATCTGGTCAATTAATCTATGACAAAGGAGGCAAGAATACACAATGGAGAAAAGACAGTGTCTTCAATAAATGGTGCTGGGAAAACTGGACAGCTTATGCAAAAGAATAAAACTGGACCATTCTCTTATACCATACACAAAAATGATCAAAATGGATAAAGACCTAAATGTGAGACACGAAACCATAAAACCCTAGAAGAAAACATGGGCAGTAATTTCTTTGACATCAGCCATAAAACATTTTTCTAGATATATCTCCTCAGGCAAGGGAAGGAAAAGCAAAAATAATGAAATTCCATCAAACTAAAAAGCTTCTACACAGCAAGGAAACTGTCGACGAAACAAAAAGGTAACCTATGGAATGGGAGAAGATACTTGCAAATGATATATCCAATAAGGGGTTAATATCCAAAATATATAAGGAACTCATACAACTCAATAGCAAAAAACCAAATAAATTAAAAAATGGGCAAAGAACCTGAACAGACATTTTCCCAAAGAAGACATACATATATATGGCTAACAGGTACATTTTCCCCTCAGGGAAATGAAAATGAAAACCACAGTGAAATATCACCTCACACCTTACCTACTATCAAAAAGACAAGAGGTAACAAATGTTAGCAAGGATGTGAAGAAAAGGGTACTCCTGTACACTGTTGGTGGGAATGTAAACAGGTACAGTCACTATAGAACACAATATGGAGGTTCTTCAAGAAATCTTTAAAAACTACTATATTATCTAGCAATCCCACTTCTGGGTATATATCCAAAGGTAATGAAATCACCATCTCTGAAGAGAGATCTCAACTCTCATGTTCACTGAGGCATTATTCACAATAGCCAAGGTGTGGAAACAACTGAAGTGTCTGACAACAGATGAGTAGATAAAGATATGATGGAATATTATTCAGCCTTAAAAAAGAAGGAAATCCTGCTATTTGCAACAACACAGAGAACCCGGAGGGCATTACACTAAGTGAAGTAAGCCAGACAGAGAAAGACAAATACTGCATGGTATCACTTATACGTGGGATCTAAAAAAAAAAAAAACAAAAACTGATCTTTATATAAACAAAGTAGAGAGGTGGTTGCTGGAGTGGGGGTGGGGGCAGGAAACAGGAAGAGGGTGGTAAAAGGGTATAAACTTTTAAGTTATAAAGATGAATAAGGTCTGTGGATGTAATATATAACATGGTGACTACAGTTGATCATCCTGTATTGTATAAGTAAAATTTGCTAAGAGAGTAGAAGTTCAGCATTTTCACACACACAAAAGGTGAATATGTGAGGTGATGGATATATTAACTTGGTGGGAATCCTTTCACAATTTATATATATATATCAAATCTTCATGTATAATTTATATATCTTACAATTTTGTCAGTTATACCTCAACAGGCTGAGAAAAGGTTGATAATATTTGCTAAAGGAAGTGCTAGGACTACTCTTTATATAAACAAACTAGTTGTACATAATAAAATTATTTTAGGAGATAGAAGAGCTCTATGGGATATGAACTAAAAAGAATGCAAGCACAGTGATTAAGAGAATTTTTCTTTAGGTTGACAGTTTCTCCAACACAGAGAATGTTTCTCGAAAAAAACACTGTGTGTGGACAAGGTTAAGGTAATAGTTTGTGTTCTTTGCTGGAGAGGCAGTGTGGCATTGGGCTTTAAACCTTCCTGACTTTTCTGAGCTTCAATTTTCATGGCTGTAAAATAGAGATTATAATCCCAAAACCTATAAACTTACCATGTGAATTAGAGCCAATAGATGCAGACTTACTTCAGTGCTTGGCAGTACTCACTGACACTAAATTAAGAATAGTGGTCATAGTACAGTCTCGTGTATTTTAAAGCTTTGAGCTGGGTGAGGAAAATCACCAACTGGAACTCAAATTATTTATTGCCCTTTTTAGGTGAAAATTTAGCTCCTGATCCATCACCTATGATATGTATTTTGAGTCATTTTTTCCAGAAGTGTGGACAAATTTTAGCTAATTTAGTCATGGTCTCCTACCTGATGTTTTCTGTGAAAAAAATGGATGGCCCTGTAGGTTAGGAGTATAAGCTATGTCCACAGATTGGGGTCTAATCCATTATTGCTTATGAACAACTGGCTGAGTTAATTTTCAGTTATAGCACCATTGTTAGCAAAACATCTGGCATGCAAAGCCTTGCTACCCAGAGTCCATCCTGGCACCACCTGGGAGCTTCATATAATGCAAAATTTGAGGCCCATCCCCATCTACTGAATTGGAAGCTGAAATTTAACAAGACTCCTAGGTGATCCAAATGCACCTTAAACTGTGAGAAGCACTGATAAAGAATAGGCCATTTGCAGGGAAGATATAATCACCAGGTATAGCTATAACTCAGGTGGGAACTTTCTGATGCCCCTGCTTAACTAGAGCTGACTAAGGCAAAATGATGGTGTCTAACTCTAATGATAGACTGACATATATAAATGTCCATAAGCACACACACTCAACTTTTCTCAACTATGGGTGATTTCGCGCCCCAGGAGACACTGGGCAATGAATGTCTATAGAGACATTTTTGGTTGTCAGTGGGGAGAGGGGGGCTGTTACTGGCATCTAGTGAGTCGACACCAAAGATGCTGCTAAACATCTTACAATGCACAGCACAGCCCCCCATAACAAAGAATCATTTGACTCAAAATGCCAGTAGTGCTAAGGTTAGAGAAACCCTAGCACAAATTATGCAAAGATCCCTACATAAAGGTGTGTTAATTGGAACTATTCATGAGAAAAGGAGCAATAATTTGACTATACACCTCTGATGAATTTTGTATCTGGGCATTCTGCATCTCAAGGTCTATGCAGCTTTCAAGACCATGAAAATCATTTATCTGCTTTTGCTAGCAAACCCAGAGTCAGTGATAATCTGTATTAGCATATAAAATCAGTCAGCATCACTGCCTAAAACCTGTTACTATGCAAAGAAAAATAATGGAGACAGAAAATTAAGGTGCTATTTCATTTAAAACCCAATCCAACTGCAGAAGAAAGCAGGCATAGGACCCTCAATTCCATTCCCTTACCAAAAGACACCAGTAGTCTATACCTTCATTTTCCACATCCACAATCCCTTGTCTGCAATTTTCAAAAATCTAAGAACTATGCAATATTCTTTTCTAAATTGTGGCTGAACTTATCTGAACTCATCATCTGGCAGCAAAGCCTGAATACAGGTGAGGCTATTCATTACCTTAATTATCCCACTTAGTGTAACTATTCACATGGTTCACTGCAGAAGTATTCAGAGGTTTGCTTAGGAGGTGGTGCCACAGGCCTTGCTGGAGCTGTTATATATGATAGATGCTCCTTACTGCCTTTCTAAAATATGAAAAACTATAATTTTGAAAACATTTGGCTTCAAAAGTTTTGGATACATGATTATGGACCTCAAGTGACTAAAATACAGTCAACAGCAAATATTCGCTGAACGCATTCATATACATTTGAAAAAAGAAAAGACACACACACACACACAAATCCCTACATTAGTAATTAGCAGTATGACAATCAGTTTCCTTATTTAGGGCACTGTGTATAAGCCAGGCTTGCAGCTTCAAATCCTATAAGGACCTGCTAACTTTGCATAGAAATGCCTTTCTTCAAGTCCGTAAACTAACCTCAAATTCAAACTCAACCTTCTTGATATAAGGCAAGAAATAGTGAATGATTTAGGGTAAGCCCCTTGACTATACCAGAAGTGCTAATTCCAATTCAGCAGTATAATCAGCCTCTCTCTCTCTCTCTCTCTCTCTCTCTCTCTCTCACACACACACACACACACACACACACACACACACACACACACACAC
>NC_058403.1:46094645-46158392 GCF_002201575.2 Neomonachus schauinslandi | reverse complement strand
ACACACACACACACACACACACACACACACACACACACACACACACAGTGTGTAATAGCATTACAGGCACCCACTGGCTCTGAGAAGGTTCTATCAGGGCCTCTCTCCTATACTCAGTTCTCACTGGTTGCTGGCCTTAAGCTCCTGAGTTGATGGTTGGGAGTATAACTCTTTCTGCATATAAACTATTTCCCTCCCTGACAGGCCTTACCTGACTAGCCTGTTGACTGTCTTACGGTGTGCTCATGGGACTGGCCCAGGGAAATAGCAGGTTGTTAGGAAATAAGTAGTAAGGAATTACTGAGAGCAAATGTATTCAAATTGCCAGTTTTATGTGCCTACCTTGTAGGATGGGGGCTTGGGAACAGAAAGGGATGCCAGCTGATTTCCAGAAACCATCAAAAAGATACGTAACCTTGCAACCATGATGAAAAAGATGCATCATGCTTGCTGCCAAAAACAATGAACACAATGGAAACAATTTAAACTTCTTCAAAATCTTTTTTTGCCAGTTATAGCTCTGCCAAGATTCACTAATCACCATTCAATTTTTATGCTTTCTTCATTACACTGCAAAATAATCTTCCATCTTTTATATCCTAAGAAAATACATGTCCTTCTCCTGAAAATGAAATGGCACATGGTATTACTTAAGTTGAAAACAAATCCTGAAAAGTTTTTGTGAAGCTGTTCTCTAATAAAACTCTAAGAACTGTGATGTAAAGAGGGGAAAATATTTCACTGCAGTTATGCTCAGAGCATTGTTAAATATGATTCTAGGGCGCCTGGGTGGCTCAGTCGTTAAGTATCTGCCTTCGGCTCAGATCATGATTCCAGGGTTCTGGGATCGAGCCCCGCATCGGGCTCCCTGCTCAGCGGGAAGCCTGCTTCTCCCTCTCCCACTCCCCCTGCTTATGTTCCCTCTCACTGTGTCTCTCTCTGTCAAATAAATAAATAAAATCTTAAAAAATATATATGATTCTAATGCTAAGGTGGGAGGAAGAAACACTTTGCCAAAGTTTTTGTAACTATTTCACCACCAAAGCAGTTTGCCTGTGGACGTACCTATCAGTGGTTTGTGAAGTCTCATGACCATTCAGGAAGGAGACACCATCTTTCTCTTCTCAGGTGTCTCAGATAGGGAGTGGGAAAGGGCCAGAGGCCATGGGCAAGCCTCTTGCCAAGACTGTGGATGAGCTCATCAACTCCACCCCAGCATCCATCTCAGCTTCTTTAGAATTTCACAGGCTGCAGTCCTTGGACCAGCCTCCTGTCAGGTTCTCAAAACAGGAAAAAATAAAGTGGATCTTCCCCACAAAAAAAAATTGGGAATTCTTACATTATACTGTTATTTTATTTTTTTTATTTTTTTATTTTTTATTTTTTTTAAAGATTTTATTTATTTATTTGAGAGAGAATGAGAGAGAGCACATGAGAGGGGGGAGGGTCAGAGGGAGAAGCAGACTTCCTGCCGAGCAGGGAGCCCGATGCGGGACTCGATCCAGGGACTCCAGGATCATGACCTGAGCCGAAGGCAGTCGCCCAACCAACTGAGCCACCCAGGCACCCCATTATACTGTTATTTTAAACATGCTCCTCTTATGTAGTATAATTAAGGAAAAGATCAGATTAGGATCTCAAGAAAGACTTTTCCAAGAAGACTCTTTCAAATCAGTTTCCTTTTAAAATGTCCTTACAAATCCTTAAGCAACTTTCAAAAGAAAGTCTTATGGTAAGGATCAAAGACATGCATTGGGTAAGTAACTCATTCCTAATAGAAAAGATATAGTAAAATACTATGAACTCTCTCTGCTTGATCAGAAAACAAACTTTTCACCCATAACAAGTCCTTTAGTTCAATTCTTCAGGAATTCCATTCTATTTTAGCTTCTGTATAACAATATTGCAAAGCTGTAATTATATCCTCTATAATCAGCCCATTCCCAGTGTAATTAAGAGTGCCACAAATTTAAAGCTATGACCTCACTGCTGAGGAGAAAAGTGTGTGGAAGAGATAATTTATATTACATGTAAATAGACATCCTTTTATGCCAACAAATTTAAAACATTAAGTAACATTATAATAGAATCATCATATTCCTGATAGTTTTTCTTCCATCATTTCTAGCATCTGACTCTAACCAATCAACTCTTTCCTATTAAACCCTGTGCTCTTGCTGTACGTTATGAAAACTCTAAACCCCTTCAGATGCCTCTCAATTCCCCTCATTCAACTGCCAGTCGCTATGGGGATAAAGATATATGTGAGGTGAGTGATTCCTGGCACAATGTTATGCTAGTGTAAACCAAGTTTTAATTGGCAGAAAAGTCCATCAGTGAAGTGTGTAACTTCTAAGCAATGTGAATAGAATTTTATCTCAATTAAGAATCAAGAATTTTTTTTTTAAGATTTTATTTATTTGACAGAGACAGAGAAAGAGGGAACACAAGCAGGGGGAGTGGGAGAGGGAGAAGCAGGCTTCCCACCGAACAGGGAGCCCGATGTGCGGCTCGATCCCAAAACCTGGGGACCATGACCTGAGCCAAAGGCAGACGCTTAACGAAGCCATCCAGGCTCCCAAGAATCAAGAAATTGTGGACCAAACTTAATGTGCCACATATTATAATGGTTCAAGCAAAACATTTTTTTAAAGATTTTATTTGACAGAGAGAGCACAAGTTGGCAGAGAGGCAGGCAGAGCGAGAGGGAGAAGCAGGCTCTCCTCTGAACAGGGAGCCCGACGTGGGGCTCGATCCCAGGACCCTGTGGGATCATGACCTGAGCCAAAGGCAGGGCCTTAACCAACTGAGCCACCCAGCTCCCCGCAAAACATTTTATAAATGTAACCATAGCCACATTAATAAGAAAGGACAACAGCAATAACTAACACTTACCAAATGCTTACTATGTGCCAGCACTATGAGAATCTTAGATGAATTATCTCATTGAATTTTCACAAATGGCCACTGAGATAATACAATTATTGCCTCCATTTTTCATATCAGGAAACTGAAACTCAAGGATGTTAAATAACTGCCGAGGTTAATTAGCTGGTAGAGTAGGACCAATATTGAAGCCAGGTCATCTTGAAACTCTATTTTTACAGCTTTCAGGCTAGACTGTCTACAGATTCTGTTACACAAGCAATTTAAACCAACTATTTTTTACCTTTATTCTTCCACTAAGGCTCCTGGTGAACTACAACTATTACCAATCAACAAGGGGTTGGGGGAGAGGGAGTAGTGAAAGCAAAAAAGCAAGATAACTGTTTATCAAGATTCTCTTCTCCAATCAAATTCAGGAATCCCTTTCCATATTCTGTATAGCTAATTGATCTTTTTAAATTACACAAATGTTTGGGCGCCTGGGTGGCTCAGTTGGTTAAGCGACTACCTTCGGCTCAGGTCATGATCCTGGAGTCCCTGGATCGAGTCCCGCATCGGGCTCCCTGCTCGGCAGGGAGTCTGCTTCTCCCTCTGACCCTCCCCCCTCTCATGTGCTCGCTCTCTCTCTCTCAAATAAATAAATAAAAAATCTTTAAATTACACAAATGTTTAATCACAGCTGATAAGTTTTGGTGAAGCACCAATCAAATGCACTCTTGTATTTTTCAGATTAAAGAAGCTGATTGACCAAGAAACCAAGTCCCAGGAGAAGAAGGAGCAAGAAAAGGAAAAAAGGGTCACTGCCCTGAAAGAGGAGCTGACCAAACTGAAGTCTTTTGCTTTGATGGTGGTGGACGAACAACAAAGGCTGACAGCACAGCTTGCCCTTCAAAGACAGAAAATCCAAGACCTAACCACAAATGCAAAGGAAACACAGGCTAAACTAGCCCTCGCTGAAACCCGAGTTCAGGAAGAAGAGCAAAAGGCAACCAGATTAGAGAAAGAACTGCAAACACAGACCACAAAGTTTCACCAGAACCAAGAAACAATTATGGCAAAGCTCACCAACGAGGACAGCCAAAATCGCCAGCTTCGACAAAAGCTGGCAGCACTCAGCCGGCAAATTGATGAGTTAGAAGAGACAAACAGGTCTTTACGAAAAGCAGAAGAGGAGCTGCAAGATATAAAAGAAAAAATCAACAAGGGAGAATATGGAAACTGCGGTATCATGGCTGAGGTGGAGGAGCTCAGGAAACGTGTGCTAGAAATGGAAGGGAAGGATGAAGAACTCATAAAAATGGAGGAGCAGTGCAGAGATCTCAATAAGAGGCTTGAAAAGGAAACATCACAGAGTAAAGACTTCAAACTCGAGGTTGAAAAACTCAATAAAAGAATTATGGCTCTGGACAAATTAGAAGATGCCTTCAACAAAAGCAAACAAGAATGTTACTCTCTGAAATGCAATTTAGAAAAAGAAAGGATGACCACAAAGCAGTTGTCTCAAGAACTGGAGAGTTTAAAAGTAAGGATCAAAGAGCTAGAAGCCATTGAAAGTCGGCTGGAAAAGACAGAATTCACCCTAAAAGAGGACTTAACTAAACTAAAAACATTAACTGTGATGCTGGTAGATGAAAGGAAAACAATGAGTGAAAAATTAAAGCAAACTGAAGATAAGTTGCAAGCTGCTTCTTCTCAACTTCAAATGGAGCAAAATAAAGTGACAACAGTTACTGAGAAGCTGATTGAGGAAACAAAAAGGGCACTGAAATCCAAAACTGATGTGGAAGAAAAAATGTACAGTGTCACCAAGGAGAGAGATGATCTAAAGAACAAACTGAAAGCAGAAGAAGAAAAAGGAAATGATCTCCTGTCCAAAGTTAATATGCTGAAAAATAGACTTCAATCATTGGAAGCAATTGAGAAAGATTTTCTAAAAAACAAATTAAATCAAGATTCTAGTAAGTCTACAACAGCATTACACCAAGAAAACAATAAGATTAAAGAGCTCTCTCAAGAAGTGGAAAGACTGAGACTGAAGTTAAAGGATATGAAAGCCATTGAGGACGACCTTATGAAAACAGAAGATGAGTATGAGACTCTAGAACGAAGGTATGCTAATGAACGAGATAAAGCTCAGTTTTTATCTGAAGAGCTGGAACATGTTAAAATGGAACTTAATAAGTACAAGTTAGCAGAAAAGACAGAGTCCAGCCATGAACAATGGCTTTTCAAAAGCCTTCAAGAAGAAGAAGCTAAATCAGGGCACCTCTCAAGAGAAGTGGATGCACTGAAAGAGAAAATTCATGAATACATGGCAACTGAGGACCTAATATGTCATCTCCAGGGAGATCATTCAGTTCTGCAAAAGAAACTCAATCAACAAGAAAACAGGAATAGAGATTTAGGAAGAGAGATTGAAAATCTAACTAAAGAGTTAGAGAGGTACCGGCATTTTAGTAAGAGCCTCCGGCCTAGTCTCAATGGAAGAATCATCTCTGACCCTCAAGTATTTTCTAAAGAAGTTCAGACAGAAGTAGGAGACAATGAGCCACCCGATTATAAGAGTCTCATTCCTCTGGAACGAGCAGTCATCAATGGTCAGTTGTATGAGGAGAGTGAGGACCAGGATGAGGAACCTAATGACGAGGAATCTGTGCTATCCTTCAAATGCAATTCATCTACTCCCTGTCCTGTTAACAGGAAACTATGGATTCCTTGGATGAAATCTAAGGAGAGCTATCCTCAGAATGGAAAAATACAAACTAAACCCAATGGCAACTTCATGCAACCTGGAGATCTAGTCCTAAGCCACACGCCTGGGCAGCCACTTCATATAAAAGTTACTCCAGACCATGTCCAAAACACAGCCACTCTTGAAATCACAAGTCCGACTACAGAAAGTCCTCACTCTTACACAAGCACTGCAGTGATACCAAACTGTGGCACCCCAAAGCAAAGGATAACCATCCTCCAAAATGCCTCCATAACACCAGTGAAATCCAAAACTTCTGCTGAAGGCCTCATGAATTTAGAGCAAAGCATGTCCCCAATTACCATGGCAACCTTTGCCAGAGCACAGACCCCAGAGTCTTGTGGTTCTGTAACTCCAGAAAGGACAATGTCACCTATTCAGGTTTTGGCTGTGACTGGTTCAGCAGGCTCTCCTGAGCAGGGACGTTCCCCAGAGCCGATAGAAATCAGTGCCAAGCATGCGATTTTCAGAGTCTCCCCTGACCGGCAGTCATCATGGCAGTTTCAGCGTTCAAACAGCAACAGTTCAAGTGTGATAACTACTGAGGATAATAAAATCCACATTCACTTAGGAAGTCCTTACATGCAAGCTGTAGCCAGCCCCGTGAGACCTGCCAGCCCTTCAACACCACCACAGGATAACCGAACTCAAGGCTTAACTAATGGGGCCCTAAACAAAACAACCAATAAAGTCACCAGCAGTATTACTATTACACCAACAGCCACACCTCTTCCTCGACAATCACAAATTACAGTAAGTAATATATATAACTGACGACTCTCACCCTCATCCGGTCTATAGCGCTATTTTTGCAAGGAACTCAATCCTTTTTAATTATCCCTCCACATCCCCCAAAAGACTGACTGAACTTGTACTTTGGGAAGGTTTGTGCATGAACTATCCAAGAGTATCTGAAACTAACTAAGTGTTGCCTGCAATAGTCATACCAAGTGTGCACTTACTGTATATCTTTTCATTTACATACCTGTATGGAAAATATTTAGTCTGCACTTGTATAAATACATCTTTATGTATTTCATTTTCCATAACTCACATTAATTTCACTGCAACTTGTCTTGATGAAATACTTTAACATTTTAAAGCAGTAAATAATTTGTTATTTTTACCATTGCTTGCTGAATTTTTTTTTGGTCATTTTGTGTTATATTTTTGCATGTATAATAGAATTTTACTTCCTGTTCACAAGGTCTATTAATTCTTCCTTAAAAACAAGTAGGACCTACTTCCCACTTCCCATTTACAGTCAACTTCTGATCACACATTATTAGAGGAAGAGGAAGTGGTTCAAATAAATAAAATTTATGTCTCTTTCTTTTTAAAGTGAACCGTAAGATCTCTCAGGAGCAAACTTAACTTCCTGCTTGAGATGTATCTCAGTATCCTTGGTGCCCAGCAAAGTGCCTAGCACATATTGAGAACTTAATAAATGTTTACTGACACTAAGTGAATAAAATTAAATAATTTGCTTTTATAAGCACATATGAGCTGATGGTGAAAGTAAAAATGAAATGTGACAGGAAGCCAGAAAAAGCACATTTGAAAACACAAGTTACCTTGACAATCAAGAGTTGACTGTATTTCTACTATAGGTGAAAATCCTCATAAAACATATGTATTTGCATCCAAACCTGAAATCAGCCACTATGATATATGCTCTTGAACACTGCTTCAAAGCAAAAATGTCATTCTTGTTTTTCTTTCCTATCTGGATCCCAAAATAGTTTGGATTATTTAAGGTAGGTGCTTCCTATCTTGCTTATAAATTGGCTATATTCAGAAGCTTACAATGTAATTGCATTTTCCCCCACCTCTAAACAAGCAAATAGAAGCCAAAGATAGTTTCAAACACAAGTTATAGAAAAGGCATATTTAAAAAAAAAATCATACATTATGTTAGTTGAGGAAAATTTCTTCTGTGATTATTGTTATGCCATTTACAAGATAAGTGAGAAAAATTTAGCCAAAGCATTCTAAGAATTCTGATACTTACCTTATAGGACTCTTTCAAAATGATCTATATTTCCATAGCAGAGAACAACAGTTTTCAGAGGAACATTTTAAATTACAAATCTGGTCCCCAAGTTGCATTAAAAAAAAAAAAAATCAGACAAAATAGCTCATTACCAGTTTCCCCTTTCCAACCTCATAATTGTTAATTTAGTTTGGTCAATTTTACTGCCAGCTACTGATTTTAAACACAATTCATTTAGACAACCAGGCAAACTGTGAAGATCTTTAGAAGTAAAAGAAATCTTCCATGATTATCCTCCTTTTCCCTGCAAAATCAATTTCATGATAGCAAAGCGAGGATTTGTTGACAGAAACACTTCCATGGTGATGAACTGCAACACCAATGCTGTGGGCTTGCATCATCATTAAAAAAATGTGGATGAAAGCTGAGGCTGGTGATGAATGAGAAAGCTTCTGTTTCAACACATTTATCTTGGGAATCGGCAGTGACCCAACTGTATTACAAAATATATGACGGTCTAAATGTTTTTCAAAACTATTTTTATTTATTTATTTTTAAAGATTTTATTTATTTGAGAAAGAGAGAGAGAGAGAACGAGGAGCGGGGGCTGGAGGGAGGGAGAGGGAGAAACAGGCTCCCTGCTTAGCAGGGAGCCTGATGGAGGGCTCTATCCTAGGACCCTGAGATTAGGACCTGGGCTGAAGGCAGATGCTTAACCGACTGAGCCACCCAGCACCCCAAAACTATTTTTATTTTTAAGTCACCTTAGGCTAGAACTTTAGAAGAAACTACATACTTAATTTTACATTTTTCAAAGTAGACATTGATAATGCTACTGCCTAAGATGCTTTTTTAGGTATAATCAAGAGAGGGTACACATAACATTTTGGAGCATGACAGAAAGTAGAAAGAACGAAAGAACAAAGTCTTTGCAGTGCTTCCCAACCTTTGTAACGTAATGGCCCAGAGAGAAAATATTTTGCCCCATCTGCTGAGGGGACATCCATTCCTGGCGCACCTGTAACTAACAGAGTTTGAAAAGCTCTGGGCTCTTGAATAGTTCATCCGTTTTGTAAGGGTTCAATTTCTCATGTGAGCCAGAACAATTCTCTACAATAAAGTTAATACCACAGGATCTGTGCTCCGTGATTATAATGCACAAATTCTCATTTCATCATCTGCTCTAGATATTTACTACAAATAGGCATCCCAAGTGATTAATGTTACTAAAAGTTTACTGGACTTTCAAGGAACTGAACCTCTTTTAGAGGTTCTTCTACTGGGAGGATTACTTCAGTATAATAATTCACATCACCATCAGAATTTAGGAACACTGTCATATTAATAACATATATAATTAAAAGTGTTATTAATTAAAATTTATGGTAAAGACAGCATCATTTCTGAAAAAAAAAAAAAGCATCTGCCCCTTTCCATAAAATCACACATTAAAAAAGAGCATCTTCCCATTCACACATTCTAGACTTTTAGTCCTCAATTTCAAAGTTAAATTTTTATTTATTTTTTTTCTAAGTATTTTATTTGACAGAGAGAGAGCGTGCACAAGCAGGGAGAGAGGGAGGGCACCTGGGTGGCTCCGTTGTTAAGCGTCTGCCTTTGGCTCAGGTTATGATCCCAGGGTCCTAGGATCGAGCCCCGCACTGGGCTCCCTGCTCAGTGGGAGGCCTGCTTCTCCCTCTCCCTCTCCCCCTGCTTGTGATCCTGCTCTCGCTGTCTCCCTCTCTGTCAAATAAATAAATAAAATCTTTAAAAAAAAAAAAAAAAGCAGGGGGAGAGGGAAAGGGAGAAGCAAGCTCCCTGCTAAGCAGGACCCTGGGATTGTGACCTGAGCCGAAGGCAGATGCTTAACTGACTGAGCCACCCAGGTGCCCCTCAAAATTAAATTTTTATAACCGTGTGTATGTTTGAAAGGTTATAGAACTTTCTTTTTCATTTGTATATAATCACAGAAGAACCTTGAAAGCCAGGAAGGAGGAAGGAAGTGACACTGGAAAATCTTCATATGAGATATGTAAGGGTGGAAGTTTGTTTTCTTAGAAGAAGGAGGCCCATGAGAGACTCACAGAAGACAGTTTTTATATACATCTGATAAAATATCTTCCTTTCATTTCATTTCATCTGAAGTCCCAGCTTCAGAACCAATTTTCATTTTACTCAGTTCCCCTATCTCTTTAATTTTTTAAGCTGCAGTATCCTACCACAGATTTAAACGATTTTCCATATTCTTCTGTCCTTTTAAGAACAGTGGCAAAACTCCAAGGTTGCCTCTGTTCCCTGGGGGCAATGGCAAAAATAAAATCATCACCCTTACTAGGACAATGTGCATTACTATAGTTGGATCTTTACATATAAAGGAAGGTCTCTATTTGTTCAAGATAATGACAGAATTACATAAATCTACTCAGAAGGTCCCCACAACTATACTTCACAACACCAAGACATTAGGACATAGGTCTTCCCAAAGGATAAAAAGTAGGTTATACTATAAGATGGTCATAAAAAGGATATTTCATTAAAAAATTCTTAGAATTGAAGCCTAAGGATTTGATGATCTTTACTGACTGACATAGAACTCCAGACTAAAACATGTTTTTGGTAGCTTCTTTGATTCTGAATCTTTACAGTGAGTCTCCTCTGAAACTTATAAGACAATGGCAAAGAAAGATCTTTAAATTAACAACATTCTAATTTCCCTATACCTTGGTTTCTGTTATTGTTTTTCCCTCCAAAAATCATTTTGCTTTGCAATCCTAAAAGAAAACATAATCAGGCAAAAATGCATGCCCAAAACATTAAGATCCTGTGTTTCTCAAAGTAAAATCCAACATACATGTGTGAGAATCTCCGAGGGTAGGACCCAGGAAGCTGCACTTTTAACAAATTACTCTGCTGATTAGTATGCACTCTAAAGTAGGAATTTCACTGTTTTAGAAATTCCTACGTTGATAAACATTAGCAAATGTGTTCTGACGGTAGTCCCGCTCTATCAGAATGAATTACACCTGTCCAAGGAAGTGTGGCTATTCTGCCCTCTAGTGGCTGGCATGACAAATAGAACGCTCATTCCCCAGGTTTTCTTTTTATTCAGAAGAAAAGCTTAATAAAAACTATCGTTTCATAAGGTGGGAAGGTTCCTAGTTTTACAACTGTAACAAAGCATAGATGCCTGAATTTTTAGCTGAGCAGTAGCAGGCTGTCTGACACCTACAAGCTGTTTCTCCCTCGGATCCCAGGCCCTCAATAACCCTACAGCATTTCTTGGGAATGGTCCAGAACACACATTAAAGAGAGCAGTTTGGATGAACCAAAACAAAGGACTCCATTCACCTTAGGCCACAGTGGAGCAAATGCCAAGAAAAGAGCAAGGAAGATAAGTGGTTCAATAAAGTCCCCAATCTTAAAACCCCTTAAATTCATTTTCACTTAAACTCCAAATACTTTCCTTTCCAACTGATGGACCCTTCCATTGTGCAGTGAAATGTATCAGAGCAGGCATCCCCCAAAGGCGGCAATGTAGGGTAAGGAATCCTTAGGGAGTCCAGCCAGTTAATTGGCCAACACTTCTAAGTACTTTATCATTTGATAATGAACTTTAACACTGTTCATATGGTAGCACATATAAATCTCAACATTCCATCAGGACACTAGTTTTTACACTTAAAATGGTGCCATAAAAATGTACTCTGGGCTACAGTCAGCTATCCTAGGAATAATCTTCTTTACTTGTACCTTCATTTTAAAATTTCACTTGTTTTTTTTAATAAAATTATTGATCAAGAGAAATAAAATTTGTCTGATTAAGGCAGTTTTTGAAAGCTTTTTAAATGTTCCTATTTTAGTAATTTCCTTTTTCCCCCATAGCCCAATGGTCCTGTATGATATTTTTGTAACGTTATCTAGGATTTTTTTTGCCTCTGAGTTTTATTTTGCTTTTGAAAGCCTAGTCATCTTCGCATAACTAACAATGTATACAGGCCCTACAGATCTACAAAGCCTGTTTCACTTTGCATTCCTTAGGCCTCTGGAAAGGTGGAATGGGTTCACTGACATGCCACTCATATGTCTCAGTGATATGCACGATGTCTTCTCTTCAAAGCACCACATGGACACAACTGGTTAATCCACTGATCATGACATCCACTGAACTACCTGTCTTCTACGAACACTGGGGCAGGTATGGAGACAAAAGATTCACTGCCTTTGAAAGGAAGGAGACAAGAAACAAAAGAGTATTAGATAATATTTAATCAAGTGCAAACTAAATTCACACAGTAAACTAGAGATTAAGGAGGACTGAACAGTAGATTAACAAGGCTTCACAGAGCAATTGAGGCTTGAAATAGGCCAAGGAAAGATTTAGAGAAGTCGATTTATGGGGTGGGAAGGAACATTTGAGGCTAGCAAACAAGATCAGGTTCCAGTTCATGCCCTTCCCAGTCAGCTATGGGGCCCTAGAAAAGTCATTTAATTTTTGTGAAATAAAGAGAACTGGACTTGGTGATCTCTAAGATCATATCTAGTTCTAACTTCCAATGACTTCTGAATTTTCTCCATGGCTTGACACCCTTTTCAAATTGCTTAAAATTCCTTTGGGAAATAAGGTTGGGCATAAATAAACAAACTGATTATCTGCATGAGCTTCCTTTCAGAAATTAAATTTCTTCTTCCTCATTTTCCCACTTGCAGGTGTCCTAACTACTAGATGGTCACTAAAGATGTGTTTTCTTCTTTAAAATTCTATGAATTAGCCTTTTAACCTTCAACATACCAGCTCTTTTCTTATTAGAGCAAACTTTCTCAACCTCAGGACTATTGATAATTTGGATCTGATGATTCTTTGTTGGGGAAGGATGTCCTGTGCACTCTAGGATGTCTAGGAGCATTCTTGGCTTCTACCCACTAGATGTCAAGCAGCATCCCCCAACTGTGACAAACAAAAATGGCTCCTGACATAGCCAAATGTTCTCTGGGGGGTAAAATCACCTCCATTTGAGAACCACTGCATTAGGGAGATGGACTGACTAACTCTATGAGCCAGTTCCTCTTTTACAGGACTTGCTGTGGGGAAAATTTAACAGCTCATTTGAAAAGTCTTATGTCTGGTATGTAAAGATGAAAATCTTGAATCTGACTAAACATAAGCCTCAAAGCAACTTTAAAAATCTGCACTGAAGACTTTAGTTGTTTCTACTAATTTGACAGATTGGCCCAAAGCACGTGTGTATTTGACATTTATATTTGTGTTAATATACTGTACCTTTGTTTCTTTCAATACCATATTACAAACTTGAGTTTTCAGATGAGCTTTCCATTTCTCACATGCCTTCAAGAGAAGAAAGAAAAGTCTAGAGAACCAAACACCTTTGCCTTAGTGGGTGAAAAGGGTTTCAGGAGGATTCCTAAGAACTTAAGAGATAACCCTTTACTGTTCAGACCTTTCCAAAGAGTCCTCTCTGAGAAGTTTCAATTCCCTCTGTAGTAGCTTATAACCACCAGAGGCACAAATGTCTTCTATTAGAATACAAGCGTTCTTCATTCTTCAACAAATCAGCTACAAGAATGAACCAACAAATATTTATGAAGTACCTAATATTACTTATTGCGGTGCAAGGCAGTTATGCAAGTGTAAGATTTAGAATCTAGGGTGGGAGTTGAGGACTACCTTAAAAGGTAATTAAGAGCATAACACAGAGAAGGAATTCTTAGATAATAAGTACTACAGGAATTTGGAGGAGGAGCACATTACTCTGGGGGCAGGTTCGGGGGTTAGATTTCAGAAATAGATGAGAGATGAGGAAGAGTAGGATAAAGAGAGGACAAAAGGTGTTCCAGGGAGGTGCCCACAAGAGCAGAGGTGTGAGGGCAGGTAGGAGAGGAAAAAAACAATGTTCAAGGAACAATGAGCAGTGTAGTGTGGCTGCAACTGAGATGGTTGGGGCAGGGTTAAGGCTTAAGGGCCCAGTCCTCTTGGACTGTGAAGGGCCTTGAATATAATGCTAGGGAGCATTCTATCTCACCTCAGAGAAGTGAGATAATGGAAACAACTAATACTTTATACACTTATTTCACAACAACCCTATAAAGTAGGTATCTTCACAATTTTAGAGATAAAAAATTTTAATTCTGAGATATAAGGAAAATTTCTTCAGGTTGTTCTGTTAGTATGTGACAAAAATGAGACGTTATAACACAAATTTAGTTATATTGTCCCATTCTCTTTCCAGAGAAACATAGTGAGAAGCTACCGCAGTACAAGTGGAAAGCACAATAAATTGCATTTGAACCTCTCCCATTACTTAAGGGCATAGACAGGTTGCCTAACATTACATTCCTGTACTCACTCTTATCTCAAAAGTCTCCCACTTTAGCCAGAACACTTGGAATGCCCCTAAATATACACAGGACTTTCCCCTACCTCCTCCCCACTGCTCTACATGGATAATTTTCTCTTCTCTCATCAAGTGACTCACACTGAAAAGTCTGGCTCAAGCCCTACCTTTTCTGAAACCTTCCATGATCATCACCACAGTCCAGAGGGATCTGGCTCCCCTTCCAACTCCTCCCATTTCCCTGAGGTTACTGTTTGGGGAATAAGAGATAATGAATGTTGAGAGGCCATGCCTCACATAAATGGGCAGGCATGGGGAAGATGGACTTGGGGATGTGCTGTGGATAGGACACGGGAGAAAGCAAGACCAAGGAGAAGCACAATTCCTCATCATCAGGAAAATGCCAGGCATGCAGAATGAGCTTGGAGTATGAAGTACCTGATTGGCTCAGAGGTGGCTGGAGAGCACAACAACAGAAGTGAATAAAAATGATCCACAGAGGGAACAACACGACCATGCATATCAAAGCTTATAAGTAAGTAGTGCCTTGATAGTCCTGATAGTGACCCAACACCTCCAGAAAAGACAATCAAAGGATCAAAGTCTAGCCACCATAAAGACAAGCACCAGCAACTTAGCCCAGAGGTAGTGGGACTTCTGCCTCTGCAGAAGACCAGAAAATCTTCCAGGATGGTATACCCTAATTTAGGATTTCCACTTCTCAAGCAACACCATTATCTTAAAAGGAAAGAATGATGGTCCGAACATCACCTTAAAGAAAAAAAAAGCAGCAGCAGCAGCACCATTTATCTTCCGAGCTCAGGGGGAAAAGTGTTAGGGTTCAACCTTGTCAGTCTCTAAGTTCTGCTTCTGATTCAGGATGAAATAACTGTAAACCAAGGAAACATCACAAATAAAACTGACATTTTAGAGAAAGTCGTCAAGTTGGTCTTCAATGTTATCTCTCATAAACAAATGCATAAAAACACTTGCTTCAATGCAACCACTCTTTAAACAACTCACAACAATTTCTCAAGAACAAATTACTATTCTTCATTATTAGTGAGTTGACTGCTTTTCTCCTTCTCTTAAAAAAAAAAGAGCTATCCCTTTTCTGTTCTTTGCCTTTTAATGGTGTTCTTACCTGAATTCATTGATATTGGGCTTCAGAAAATTACAGTTTTATAGAAAGAGAAGTTAACTAAAAATTGCAACAGGTCCCCAAAAGGCCCATAAGAAACATTAAAACACCTAACAATCCCTTCAGGGTAACAAGGAGGGGGTCAATGGGTAAGGATCTCAGTGAAGAAGGATGACATCTCTCATAGTGACAGGCATAAGCAACACAATTCTTTATATAAAACTTTTTTCTGATTATAAGAATAATACATATGTATTATAAAAATTTTAGAAAATATAAATGCCAGGGCCGCTAATTTTAGCTCCTAAGAAGGGTAATGAGAAGACTAGGGAGAACAATGGACAATTATTACTATTTTTTTAGTCCAACCTATCAACTATGGCCCTATTCCAGGTTTTCTCAGACTGCCAATGAGGAAGGAAATGTGCTCTGGGGGGGGCAGGGGGGGCATCCTATAATTACTGAATGCCCCTGTGCTAAGGACTGGCAGATCCCCCCACAGAATATAAGTTTATGTAATCTGTCTGCTCAGCCCAGACACAATGGCAGAGGGGCCAGCCTGGTCACTGGAGGACAGGGACAGGATTTCCTTTCCCCCTGCTAGCCAGTCAGTGCCTGGATAATGATTCAATCACTATGCATCGTTCAAGAACTGGGAAGAAATGCCTCTAGTAGGGGGCTGCTCTCAGAACTAGTTACACTCTTATCAGTAAGATTAGTGGCCTTGTGGTGGGTTGGGGGGTGGGGTGGGCATGTAGGCACAGAATAGGGCCCAATAAAACTCACTTGTCAGGCTCTGGGCAGGGAACGTAGAATTATCTGTCGTAGAAGAAGAGATTGGCAGGTGAAAAGAATTACATTTTCCCCTTGGGTTCTCAGCCACTTGAATAGTATCAACAATTTCTCTCATGATGATTCTCAAAGCAAGATCTCCCAAGTTTTCAATGCCTACCAAACAGTTCCACATGGAAGGTCCAGCTACACTTCAAACTTGGAAAGTGCCCACACCCACTGCACTGCTCCTTTTGGGTTGCTCTTTGTCTTACTTCTGATGATGGTCCACTACCTTCCTTGTTCCAAGGTTCAACATCTGGGAGCCATTCTCCACTTTTCTGCTTACTCCCCAGATCTAGTCAGCCACACTGCCCTGGTATTTCTTTCTCTGCCCTCCCCCTTTTATTTGTGCTACTACTCCCCAAATCGAGACCTCAATACGGACAGTAGTGTAAGGTAGTTAATCTATTGCATTCAACCCCTCACATTTCTAATCCAATCTTCACTCATGTTGCTAGTGATCTTTCTACAGTACCTTCCTAATCAAATTCTCCAGTCCTCTCCACCCCACCACCACCAAAAACAGCACTTACTTCACACTTACATTACTGAGTATCCAAGTTCCAAACTTTCTATCAGGCCTCTATCTCTTGCCTCAACTCCCTGGACAACCCCTGTATCCTCACCAGAACACGGTACTGACCATCCTCCCACATACCATTGAGCTTTCTTGCCTTGCACCTTGCTCATGCTGTTCCTAGGGCTAGAATAAGCTTCTCACTTTGTTCCTCCTTTTGAAATCTTACTCCTATCTCAAATGCCAATCTTCCTCCGAGTTTCCAAAATACTTCTGTTTGTACCTCTATTATAGCACTTTATTTTGCCTCTTTTTTATAATCTCTCATACACTATACTATACTATACTATGCTATAATCTCTTGACAGCAAGAATCCACTATCATTTATTTTTGAAACTCTTAACATCAACGTTTCTCAAATGCAGTCACTGATCACCTTATAAAAATCACTCAGGACTCCACAGATTTCCACATGCCTAGACCTATGAAAACCAATGCAGGAAATCCGCATTTAAACAACCTTCCTGGTTCATTCTTGGGCTTATAAAGTTTAAGAACCACTGCACTACATTACCCAGGACTTAAATACTGCTGGTAGTAGGTGTTCAACAAAGGCTCACGTGGCTAACAACACACCTGGTGGCCATAGCGGGCTTGCATTTGTTCTTTTCATAGACTCACAGAATGTCAGGGCCAAAGGACTTCATTTCATTTTTCAATTAAAAGATAGGAAAAGAGAAAAAAGTAGAAAATAGTATGTTTTCAGGTACTCTAAAAAAGAAAGATGATGACCAGACCAAGTAGGATAAAGAAGGAAAAGGTTGTGTGAAGAGATCCTTCTCTGGGTCAGAACTGCTTAGAAACTTGGCCCAGTAAACACAGTACTGCTTGGTCGGCTGCCTCAACTCCTATGCTCACTAACATGTCTCCAATAATTAATAGGAGAGAGTAAAGCAGAAAAACAAGGAAGATGAAATAACCAAAGAAAAAAAGTTATGATGAGGGTGCCTGGGTGGCTCAGTTGGTTAAGCGACTGCCTTCGGCTCAGGTCATGATCCTGGAGTCCCTGGATCAAGTCCCGCATCGGGCTCCCTGCTCGGCGGGGAGCCTGCTTCTGCCTCTGACCCTCCCCCCTCTCATGTGCTTGCTCTCTTTCATTCTCTCTCTCTCAAATAAATAAATAAATAAAATCCTTAAAAAAAAAAAGAAAAAAGTTATGATTATAATCAAGAAATACGCATCTTAAGAACAAATATAAGGAAAAAGACAAAGTTCATACCGTTAACATTAGTAACAACAAACACTTATCTGGAACTTTGATGGGCCAGGGTCTTTCCTACTCCCCAAAGAACAGTAAAGTAATACTCTAATACCCAGATAAGTATCACAGATGAGGAAACTGAAGTCTGAATAGCTAAATGGCTTGCCTGAGGACACACAGCTAGTTGGTGCCAGAACCAGAATGCAGACCCAAGTCTATTTGGCATCACAGCTTCTGCTCTAACTGCTGACCCAAGGCTGTTGTAAAATGTAAGCCTGTGAACAAGTGAAAAAACTTAAATGGGTGCAAATGAAGAAATGAGAAAGAAGGGGTGGGAAGATCACCAAAAAAGAAAAAAACAAAACAAAACCTGAGGTAAAAAATCTGACAGATGAATAAAAAGAAAGGGGACGGGGCACCTGGCTAGCTCAGTCGGTAGAGCATGCGACTCTTGATCTCGGGGTTGTGTTTGAGCCCCACATTGGATGTAGAAATTATTTAAAAATAAAATCTTAAAAAAAAAAAAAAGGAAAATAAAGGAGACAAACAAGGAAGACAACACTTCAAGGTTAGTATATTTTACCTTAGCATACTATTTCTATATGTGATGCTATGTGTCTGGGTACAAAATGGAAGCAACTGGGTTAGGAAGGATTTTTGAAAACTGTATTTCAACGTTTATTCTTGGATTGTCCTCACTGCCCATGGTATAATTACCACAGAGAGACTGGGATATAACTAGGTACAACCACAAAGCATATTACATTATAAAATAAAGGCATCAACCTCCTCAGAAACTAGACAACTCTTCAATAGAAATCATAGCACTGCAAGTATTTAAAACCAAACGTTTTCTCACAGGAGGTTAACAGGAATGAACGAATCCAACTATAGGGTTTCCTTTTGAAGGACCTCTCACCATATAAAACTGTAAAATCTATAGTGATGAAGTTTTATTGTATAATGAGGAAGTTCTGAGAAAATCAAGAGAAAAAACCCAAAGCAGTTTATGAAACTCCAGGCTATCTGCCAGATTCATTATCTGTCATTTCCTTTTTTTTCTTTATACAAATTAGTAGTGATTTACCAAACAATACAAAAGACAAAAGAAATTAAGGCAATAATATTTCAAAGATGTTTTTTTCCAGTTTATCATTTCCTCCTTTTCATCACATCTATCATAATCACTTATGCACTTTCCCATTAAAAAGAGATAAAAACAAAAATACAAAATACTGTTATTCTGATAACACAGCTGGGTCCCTGAGGGAGTCAGACAGCACTGAATCTACCCCCACCCTGCATCACCCCAATAACCACAAATCAAAATGATAGGAGGTCTTTGGGAGCCTTGAGTCTTTCAACCTCTAGAGCTAAAGGTGTATTGAGGGCCTGTGCAGTCCTTGGAGTCAGGAACACTCCTGAGGGAACACTGTTTTCTTAGATAATATGTTGCCAATACATCTCCAAAAAGTTCAAAGCACTTACAAAATTAATTTCATTTACAGAAAAGGGAACATCCTGACTCCAGCTGTCTAACTAGGATCTAATAGCTTCCCCATAAATGCTGATTTTGTTCTGGTATGCTTTCAGATGTTTACCCTCCATGATAATATGAAAGAGCACAAGCATCAAGTAGAAATTGGGCTACATAATTAAGACTTCAAATAAAACTGAAAACATTTTCACCTTTCGGCACTTCTTTTGGTCACAAAGGCTCAATATCATTTAATGACTTGCTGTAACCAGGGAGTCTTGTAGATTGCTTGGTTTCTTTTTAGAAACTGTGGACCAAGTAAGCCAACATTTCAAGAATTTAGTGAATACATTCCACACATGTACTCCGTTTCTTTCTCCTGCTCCCTAGATAAAACCAATGCCTCTGCCTCACTGAATTTGGCATCCTCAGACCTGTAATCCATTCCAAATCCCAATTTCCACGTTGAACTGAGTTAAACATTAAAAAAAAAAAAAAAATTATTTTCTTCTATGAATGAGCTTTCCAACTAGCTTAATCTCCTCCAAGACATCTGCTTTCTGATGGAACCCAGGAGCCTCCAACTCTGAGTAGAACATTTACTGTGTGGTCTTAAAACAGACATATGCATGGATTCCGCCTGCAATATGCACTCCAAATTTGGACAAAACTTTCTTGGAGCTATTTGACATAATGTTCTATAAAAATGATTCAAGAGATGACACATTTTAAAGCTCCATATCTCATTTACTGAAATATGTCCAAGTATAAAATTCATACAGGAAAAAATAAAAAAACACATAGAATCATTTTTTAAAAGATAGGCGAATGACATTTAGGACTGTTCTAATAAAATAACTAGCCTTTGCTGCCATCTAGAGGTAAAAACTATGTAGTGCAATCAGAGTTAAGAAGACACAAAACTGGCTTGCACCATCAATGGTCTACAAACAATGGGAGCCCAGTAACTTTCTGGCAACTGACCCCACCTATGACCATCATCCCAAGCCACGTTGTCTTCACCAAAGCATAACAATATAGTGTAAAACAAACAAGCCCCACCAGTATTGTGTTCCTATACCAATTGGTTTATCACAGGGATTTCAGTTCTGAATAACCTGCAGTTATTAAAAATTCACATGCCCATATTCCACACTCCTAGACAATCGGAGTCAGTAGGTCCTAAGAAGGGATGTGGACATCTGCAGCGTTTTAAAAGCCCCACAGGTTGATGAAAACCACTGAACCTCCCACACCCAGGCAGGCCAGAGTTCCAGGTGAAAAAAAACTTAAAGCTTATTTCTTCTTTCTTTTCTTTTTTTTAAGATTTTTTTAAAAAGATTTATTTATTTATTTTAGAGAGATAGAGAGAGAGAAAGAGTGCAAGTGCGGGGGCAGGGGCGGCTTAGAGGGGGAGGGAGAGAGAAACCCAAGCAGACTCTGCGCTGAGCCCACAGCCCCACATGGGGCCGGATCTCACAACCCTGATATCACAACCTGAGCAGAAACCAAGAGTCGGATGCTTAATCGATGGTGCCACCCAGGCACCCCTTTAAGATTTTATTTTTAAGTAATTTTTAAGTAAACCCAATGCAGGACTTGAACTTACAACCCCGAGATCAAGAGTCCGACGCTCCACCAACTGAGCCAGCCAGGCATGCCACAACTTAAAACTTACTTCTAAAGGAGGTTCAACTATGGCAGTGTTTCTCGAAGTGTGGCAGCCTGACCACTTGCATCAGATGAATCAGCCTGACAGTTTATTAAAATTGAGGATGTCTGGGCACATCCATAGACAAATGAATTATAATTTCTAGGGGGAAGGCCCAGGAATCTATAATTTAAATAGGATTCCAACAGATTTTTGTACAATAGGAGAACCAATCTAAATCTTGACAAAGTTAAAGGACATTGCAGAAACCCATCTTGGAAAGGCTATTATTTGCTATGGTGACAAGGTCAGATAACTTGAATTAGTCCATCACTGATTTCAGTTGCAGCTGCTACTGCTCATGGTTGGGAAAATATGGTTGATATGCACATAAATGTTCTGATCTCTGAAGTGTTTCCTTCTTTTTTTAATCTCTTAATATAACTTAGTGTTGCTTTTTGTAATTGTATACTTATTGTAGAAAATATAGAAAATAGAAGAAAAATAAAAAACACCTATAACTTCACTAACCAGTTACCCACTGACAGCACTGGTATATTTTCTCCTAGTATTTTCTCTTCAAACATACATAGTTAAAGCACATATATAGATTTTAATTCTGCTTTTAACATTTCTGAATAAGCATTTTCCTATATCTTCAAAAGCATCATTTCAAGACAGTATAATACTTTCTTGTGATTATAGTGTGATATATAGTGTAAACTTTTGTTATAAATAATGCAAAAGTGATTAGCCTTGCCTACATCTCTAATTATTTCCTAGAAAAGATTCCTAGCAATAAAATGAATGAATCACAGAGTCTGAGTTTTAGGTATCTTGATACACTCTACCAAACTACTATTGTAATCATCACCAAGGTCGCCCATCTCACCAAACCCTTACTAGGCACTGAATTTTATTATTTTTTTTTAAAAAAGATTATGCTAAGTGAAATAAGTCAAGCAGAGAAAGTCAATTATCATATGGTTTCACTTATTTGTGGAACATAAGGAACAGCATGGAGGACATTAAGAGAAGGAAGGGAAAAATGAAGGGGGGGGGAGTTGGGGGGGGAGACAAACCATGAGGACTCCAGGAAACAAACTGAGGGTTTGGACTCCAGGAAACAGAGGGTTTTAGAGGGGAGGGGGGTGGGAGGGATGGGTTAGCCTGGTGATGGGTATTAAGAAGGGCACACATGGAGCACTGGGTGTTATACGCAAACAATGAATCATGGAACACTACATCAAAAACTAATGATGTACTATATGGTGACTAACATAATTTAAAAAAAAAAGGTTCTGGCTATTTGAAAGGTAAAAATGTTGAATGAGCATTTCAGCACTGAAGATGAGACCATGAGGACAGGCTGAAAGGTAGGAATACCATCTAGATAAGGAGACTGATATCAGAGTATCAACATCTCACTTGTTATGTTTAGGATTAAGTATTAAAAAAATGTCAATACGAAAGTCCAAAAACTCTTCTAGCAATCCTCATATTGTTAGCTAAGTCTATGTACTGTTTATTTGAAAATCTAAATATGGTTGCTTTAAAAGTTAAAGGGCATTTTAAGTAACTAAATGTTTACATAAAGAGACTTAACTGCACTTTATCGGTACTTTAAAAACATGGAAACAAATTTCTGTAGAATGAAAAATAATATAAGAACGGTTCCCATAAAAACAGTATTAGTAATCTATGATGAAAACTGCAATGCATTTTCAAAAGATTTATATTTTTGAGCTCATAGGAAAGAAAGGATGATGCAACCAAAGAGGGGGAAAATAATCATCACCAGAAACTGTGGATTATAATGGGAGAACTACAGTTAGCTGAGAACTTTTTCCCATTTCTTTACCAACAAGTATTCTTATCCAAGGGTATTTTTCCTTAACAAATGAAAATAAGTGTGTATTTTTTAGGTGAATGTGAACTCAATCACACTCTTTCACACTCTACAACCCACTCTCCCAGTCCAGATCATTCAACCTATCTGTGACTCCTCTCTCACTCTTCATATATTAACAGGGAACAAATATTAATACAATTCTACATAATGTGTCTTCCCCCAGCCTTTTCCCTTCCTATACCCCTCCATCCCCTCCAGCATGTACAGTCTATAGAATCAGGTACAATTTTCCCCATCTAGGCCCAGTCTACAGTCCCATTTCACCTGTCAAATACAACCTAATGTGAAGTCACTCCATTTTTCAACTGTTTCTGATTTCCTATCTCAGGGACACTGCCAAAAATATTCCCTCATCCTGCTGCCAAAAGTATTCCTTTACTCTAGAATGCCCTCCCATTCCTGCTATTAAAAATCCTAAGTCTTTAGAGGCCCAAGTCAAATGCTACTTTCTTCATGAAGCTCTTAGACCCCTCAATTGAAATTAACCTTTCTTTGACAACCTCATGATGCTTTGAGATTAATTTGAGACACTCCTCTTGCTTACGTCCCACTATACTATGATTGCCGGAAAGCAACTTATCTCTGTTTAGTGCTATCTACTGTTGAGGGCCTTGCATAGCACACACTCAACACATGTTAGCAGAATTGCTTTACTAAATTTTTTTCTTCAACTTGAAAGTCTTTATATCTGATGTATCCCCAGAACCTAGTGCTTCCAAAGAAGCCAAATCCTCCAAGCTGAACAATGTCTACTTCTCCACCAACTGTACCATTAACTACCTTTTGTTCTTCTGTTTAATTCAAGATCAAGGAGGTATGCAAGCAGAGAATCCCAACACGGATCCCTAAACCAAAATCTACAGGCAACACCAAGCTTTTCCCTAAAGCTCCCACAGGGCCTATGGATAAGCCCAGTCACTACACTGGCTGTGGGAAGCTACACATAAGGACTGTCACCTCTAACACTTTTCTCCACATGGGAGGGAAAAGGTAAGTCATGCCAATGCACTATCTGGATACATCCACCTACGGAAACATCTGGAAAGCTAAAATTACCAGTATGAAGGCCAAAGAGGAAAGGTCATGTCTCTAAGAAATGGTAAGCAGCAAAATGACAAATAGTTCATTCACAGGTTGCTGGACCTGGTGAATAGCATCCTGAAAGAGCAGCACATCTACATTTATTTTACCTATATGTGTGTATAGGCATATACATACAAACAGGCCAAATCCTTCCAATTCCTCATTCTACTTACAATCCAGCCCAAAGTTGGACCATCTATCATTAGCATGGGATAGGACTGAATTCATGAGAACAGCTCAAAAGTTTTCTGGTGAACTCAGAAGTAACTCTTTCATTTCACAGAACTTTATTGAATCATATTTTGCTAAGAAGATATGCCAGCAAGAATTCCTAATCTCCTTCAAGAAAATCAGATTATTTCCATCAAAATGGCAGGACAACTTAAATCATAATTTAAGGTCTAAAACTATGATTTCTTTACACCAGGAGAAGAAAAAAAAAGTGGTAATTCTTAGTACATGGAAGAAAGAACAACAAAAATGAGTGATGGGTGAACACATCCTTTGTGTGACGGACCTGATAATCGCTGGTGTAATATGCACACCTGACTGCTGGCACTTAGTCTTCTGTCTCACTTCTTCTAGTAAGTTGCCCCTCCTATATATGCCAGGCCATGGAATCATATTGCTAGGCTTATTATGAAAACCATTTTAGATGGGTATTTTTGCTTTCTAAAGCCATCAGGACATTTAAGAGTCAAAGGTCATTAATACTGAGATCTTTTAGGGAGATAAGAATCACTGTCCTAGGTGTTTAAAAAAAAACAAAGACAAAAATTTATCGTCTCATCAGACATTGTTTAATTACATTACTTCAATGAATCAGTGTTACAGAAAAACACAGTTGATTCAGCAAAAGACTCAAATTCCAATCCTAGCTTTTTACTCATTTGACAATGAGCTTGGCATTCATCAGTCTGAGCCTTGAGTTTCTCATATATAAAACAGGAGAACTGAATAATTCCTTAGATTCCTTCCAGTTCTGATAACCCATGACTGAATTCAATCAGTCATCTACAAGGTGGGACTCAGGCCTCTGGCAGTAGTAAGCTGAAGTAATTCTTTTCATCACACTTAAAACTCTCTCATTGAGTTAAGAGAAAGGTATGTTTATAAATCAGTGTGGACAGAGCAACACAATGTTATAAGACAAGGCATTTTTGACATGAGACACAGTTATATTATACAAAGCTTCAGTCAGAAAGAAAATAAATTCTGTGAAGAGCATGATGCAAGGTTCTCTGTGATCCTGCACCGAGAACTGGAGACATGATCCTGGAAGAAATCCTGGAAGGACAGTGCTTTAGCCAGCTATCCTGGGACTGAGCCAGCAGAGTAGGAGTAAAGGAACTGCCATTCTCCACACTCATCCAGCCAAGCCTGCTTCAATGTGCTCATGTCACTGTACAAATACCCCTGGACTCACTCGAATTTCAAGGAGGAGGAAAAGGAGCTGGAATTCTGGGTAGCATTGAGCAATGCAGCCAAAGAGAGGGATGACGTGCAGCAGTCCCAACAGGGAAGTGGCAGAGGAAGAAGATAGGGGAGGTCACGTGAATTAAAAGCCTGAAATGGAAAAGTCTAAGCTGAAAAGCAGTAGGAGAAATAGTGGGAGGAAGTGACAAAAAAAAAGGTGACGAAGTTCTAAGACAAACATACAAGAGAAACAGTTCAGAAGGAAGTGCAGGGTAGTAACAGGTGAATGGTACAGTGGGAACATGCGTAGGGTGCTTAGTGTGGTGCCTGCAATATGCAGGTAATGTTAAATGAACAGAGGATGAGTGAATGATGGAGAGAAGGACCATTCAGTCAAGACGTAAGTGAGAAAATTGCTAGGAGATGGCAGTGGTATTTGATAGAGGAAAAGCAGTTATGCCAGGTGACTGACATTCAAGACTGATAATTATGCTAATGGAAAGAAAAAAACACTGGACCTCCTAAAGTGGACACCAAACAGACTGAAAAGAAGCATAAAACAGGAAAGACAAGCATGAAATACTCCCAGAAAAACAAAAGACACTGGGAACATTTTTACCTTGAAGAGCACAAAATATGTTGTATGTTGGACATTTTTAAATTGTTTTCTCCTAGGTTAGGAGACTTCTTACAGTACATTTTCAGCCAAGATGGCGTCAGTTCAGGAGAAAGCAAAAAAAGAAGGACAAGGTACAAGATACAAAGTACTAAAAAAGAGTCAGAAAATAGCTACACTTCTATGGCAAGCAGCGGAAACCCATATTTAAATGGTAACAGTTCTAATCCCAATAAGACAAAAATCTTTAAAATAACAAAGTCTATTTTAACTAGAGGATTACCAACGAAAAACCATGCTTATTTTAAAGCAATATGTAACACAATAAAAATGCGTAAGTAGCTTAGAACTGGGAATACTATTTGGAGTTTAACACAATGGTGTTTGATCTATAACACAACTGAAACATAAAGAATCCTGCTTCCTGAGAATAATCCTATTTCTGCAGAAATGTGGCTCCTCTAAAAAACAGTAAGAATAAAAGAAGCTATCCTAATTCTGGAGTTACTGTACTAAGTTTTTAAAAGAAAGCAGATAAAAATCCAAGTGAAAAAAACAAATCCAATTTGTAACAAGAATTTTAATAACCTGATACTTTTCTGCTGGAGGGTTTCCTCAGCCCTTCATTTACTTAGCTGCAGTGATTTCTGAACTAATGTCCTTTTAACTACTTGAATAAAGTATCTGATTTTTAACAGAAATGTGACTGATCTAATATATGACTGATAATGATGGACTAAGTAATGGAGTATTTGATGTAAAATGCAATTCTCTCTGGGATATGTTTCAAATTCCTGTTCTAGGGGACATGGGACATACAACTCAGGTTCTGACACTGAATCTGGGGCAGGGGTATGCAAACTGCAGCCCGCAGATCAAATTCAGCCCACTGTTTGTTTCTGTATATCCTGCAAGTTAAGAATAGTATTTACATTTTTAAATAGTAGGAAAAAAATCAGATGATGAATATTTTACAAAATGTGAAAATTACATGAAAATCAAATTTAATTGTCCATAGATAAAGTTTTATTGGAACACAGCCACTCTTTTGTTTACATATTTATTATGTATGCTTGCTTTATGCCACAATGGCAGCGTTGAGTAGTGACAGTGACTGGACAGCAAAGCCTAAAATATTTACTACCTGGCTTTTTACAAAGAAAGTTTCTGATCTCTGGCCTAGTGTGAATTAGACTAGCAAGGAACTCAGGAACACGAGCTTAAGAGCTTAATCAACTAATTAAAAAAAAAAAACTAGTAATTTAAGAACTAAGAATTTTTTGAAAGCTGATGAAAACAGGGAAACTATATTTCAAGCTGTTTGTGACACATTTAGTAAAATGTATAATTCTATGAATGCACTAAAGTGTTCAACTAAAGAACATCAGGTAAGAACAGGTCAAAGGATTTGTGCCACAAAACAATGTTGTCGTTGAATCTGAGAGGGGAAATGGAAGTTTTTCTAGGCCTTCCAAATTCCTGGTATTTTTCAAGAGATTCATAGACATTTAGCAAAATGATAGGAGAACTACTGTGCATGTAGTTGGAGAAAGATGTATATATTTGTACCTTTAAACACAACTGTTGTCAAGAACCACTTGTTTAATCACTTGTAAGAACTATTGAAATTGTACACAATAAAGTAAAAGTAGCCCATGAAGGTTCTCTGTGGGTCCATTTGTTACACAGTCTTCAAGTACAGAATACTGGCTATTGATATAGCATGTGTCCTTTCTTCTTTCCTTGCTCTCACCTTTTAAAATTTATCCTGTCCCTGTTTTTCGTCCTTGAACATCTGTCTTAAAGTAACATTACTTGCATTTTGGTTGAACCACACTGATGTATAAATTCCACAATGTAAACATATGTTTTATCCTCTAATTCCACCACAGTGTCTAAAATAGGGCCAAGCATGAGAGTTCAATAAATCATTTTGAAGTTGATTCTCTGTTGTTTGTTATCAAAATGTACTACAAATATTCCAAGCCTGAATTCTACATGCAGAGGCAATGTTTTACTACTACTTTACATCTACTATGCATGCTGCCTATAGGTAAAATTAATACTGTAAAGGCCTAACTTTGGTGTGAGAAGAGGGGAAGAAACCAAACACTTGAATTATTCAGGTTTAAAAGATCCAAGGTATTCCTCTACTTCATCATTTCTAGGAGGAATTCAGCATAGATAAAGCAACGTGATTTGAAGGAGATGTTATAAAATGATAATACAACAACAACAAAAAAAATTTTTTTTAAAGATTTTATTTATTTATTTGAGAGAGAGAATGAAAGAGAGCACATGAGAGGGGGGAGGGGCAGAGGGAGAAGCAGACTCCCTGCCCAGCAGGGAGCCCGATGCGGGACTCGATCCCGGGACTCCAGGATCATAACCTGAGCCGAAGGTAGTCGCTTAACCAACTGAGCCACCCAGGCGCCCGCAATTACAATTCTAATGCATGTATTGTTTACTATGAGTCACTTCAAATAATTTCTTAAGGTAAGCAGGGAATAAGGAAATAAGTAAAATGAAATGTCAGATGCCATTAAATGACTCCTAGGCTCTGTTACCTGAGCACACTGGCTGCACACTCTTCAGCAGACACAACTCTCAGTTGTCTTATCCTGGACCATGACTCCAATTACCAATAATGACACCAATAGGGTGACATCCCAGGTAGACTAGGACAGTCCCAGAAAAATTCTAATAGCATGGCCTTTCATTCTTAAAGTATTTAATTGGGTGAGAAATTATATGTCTATCTACATACATGATCACCAAGAACTCTGTAGCATCTAGCACACATGCATGCATTTATTCAGCTAATATCTCCCAAACACCAGGTGCCAGGTCCCATGTTGGGCTCCAGTACAATGCAGGATTCTAGCACAAGAGTGTAAGTCCTGAATAGCCATAAGATGTATGCAAAAAAAAGGTCATATGTAGATCAAGAGCTTTAGTAAGAGTCTCTGAGTTACTTACCACATCTAAGACATGAGACAAGCAAAAACTACATTTCCTTAGACAATAAGTAGATAACTGGATATGTTAGACAGATGTTTTACATAGTGTGTATCAGTGTTTGGGAATCTGTATGTTTGTATAGTTTGCTTTTAGAAAACATGCATAAGAATTCATTACCATGAATGTTGAGCCTTTGTTGTAGATGTAGATTGTTGAATAAATGGCTAAATGCTTCTTGATACTGTAAGTGTGAATGGAAAGCAGATGGAAAGGAAAGATGTTTACTTTTATAAGCAAGTAGCATAGTACACAACAGAAATGAAGGCATCATTACAACTATCTTTCCTTTCTCTGACTTAAGGCACTATTTTTCCTATGATCTTCAAAAAAAAATACAGTTCATACATTTTAGGCTGATCTTTCCCCCATTAACATAGGTAGAATCAGGAAATCTGAATTGGTTCAGTTGTGATTTCTTCTGAATTGGAAATACCATACAGATTGTTTAGGCAAATCACCGACAAATAATCAAGCATATCTCAAGGAAGCTTATATGCTCACTATACTTAAAAGCAGTTAACAAAGCAAATGATCCTGATACATTTAAAGTCAGCAATTTTCAAATGTTAATCTTAGAGCTAGAAGGGATCTAAGAAGCAGGGTGACTCTAATATCTATCCTGATGGGAATCCTGGTAACTTACATGAAGGAGGCTATAGATCCAATGTTTAGAACTGTTGGTTAGTTAAAACTCATTTTACAGATCATGATACTGAGGCCCAGTAAAGCCACATTGTAATAGTGGATAAAGTATGACTTTGAAACTCAGGCACACTTGTGTAACCTCTTCCCAGATCTCTTCCTTGCTGTGTGTTTCTAAGAACATTACTGAACTTTTCTCAGTTTCTCATCTATAAAAATGAAAGTAATTACTTATCTTTTAAACATGTTATGAAGATTAAATGAATTTGTGTTTATGAAAATATCTGGCACATAATAGACACTCAATACACGTTAATTTCTTTCCTTCTAGAGGGCGACTAACTTGAGAGACATATGGCTGGTAACAGGCAAGAGGCAGGGCTAGAATCAAGAAATAGGATCCCCTTTACCACTCAAAAGGAATTCAATTATTTCTTAAATGACTTCTATACTTAAATCACACCATAAAATATAACTTTAAACACCTGAGTTGAGGGGGGCGGGAAAGGGTTATTAAAGTAAATGTGGAACACTACAGCCTGCAAGAGTTATTTCCTAGAAACAAAGTAGCAACAGAGTCAGGAAGTTTAATGGAGGAAGTATTACACTGGCTACCTTTTTAAAAATGACATCTACTCAGTTTGTACCCGAAGGCTACCCTTCAGCAAACAATCCTGTAGATTTTTGCAGCTTTAATGGATTCTTCACAACACATATTTCAAAATTAATGTTTGCAGCAAATATACTTGTATCAAGTGTCAATCATGTGCAGTGCCTGGTGGACTATATGACATGGATCAGACTTTGGTTTTGTCCTAAAAAAAATCTTAGAATCTGGTAGACTTTGAAGAATGATTAAAACACATAACTGTATATTAAGCTTCATGGAACTTGAAAGGTTCAAAGCCTGTGGTGAGGAGTTACTTAATGCTATCTACTTATGGATAAAATATCCACTGCATTGGCAGTGGGTACGCCGTAGCATAGTAAGTTGTTTGAATTGTGTTAACTAAATTCTAGTCTTATTTCTGACACCAACTAGCTATGTGAACTTGTCAAGTTACTTGATATCTTTAGATCTTATATTCCTCTTCTATAAAATAGTTGAGTTCAAAAGGATGATCGCTATCTAAACCTCCTTCAGGCTTTAATAGTCCAAATAACACGATGATGATGATAGCAAGAAAAACCATAGCTTATATTTACCTCGCACATCTTATGTGCCAAGCACTGTGCTAAAGTGCATCATTTGTATTGTTTATTTAATCTTCATAACAATCTTATGAAATTGGATTATTCTTAATTTACAGATGGGGAAAAGGAGCCGAAACAGTATTAGAGGGGCCAGAGTCTCGATTTGAACAGAAGCAGTCTGAATCTAATCCAGGAGTTACCCTTAACCACTACGCCCAAACTCCCTGAGTTCACGAAAAATCTCTTATTAAGAAATATGTAAAAGGAAAAGCTTGGGAAAAGGGTCGTTCCTGACAGGGGGCAGAGCTGAGTTAAAGTCACACTGCTTCCCCTTGTTATAAGGCTCTCGCACCACTTCATCCGCTATGTTCGCGCGTTCCCACAGCTGGGCACACCACCGCGGGGCCAGACGCCGTGACCGCCAGAGGCTGGCGCGGGCCGAGGCTCACCGAAGGAGTGATGGTGGGGGGGGTCAGGCAGAGTGGGTACCTGGGCTGCGGTCTGCTCCTGCAGGCTGGTTCTCCCACCACTCGTCTCCAAGATCGTCTGCCATCTCCAGGCGGGACTAGTTGTGAGCGGACCACCAAAGGAAAGCGGACAGTGGCAGGTATTCTCGCTGCCTCCAAGCCGGGAGGTCAGCGTTGGCAGCCAGCACGCGGAGCCTTTCCTCAGACACCGTCGCCTCCGCCCCACGGCGATGACGTCACACCTCCGCCCCGCCTCCCCAGCCACTGCGCCCATCTCGTCGCAGTTTCCATACAAGTGCTGCTGAGAAGGCTCTGTCTGGTAACTCAAAATAAATCCTCACAAAAGCAAAATGACAAGAAAACGCAACTCCCCCCAAAGGATTATTATCTTTTTAAGTAAGTTCTTTCAAAACTTTTTGTTTACTTTTTTTTTTTTTTTGGCCAAAAAGCTATTGACGAAAGTGTGAAACAGGATGCTAAGACAATTTTTCTCTGCTCGGTTTCAAAGGACTTGTGCAGCGGGAGAAGACCAGAGCACGTGGTTCTGTTTTCGTTTGTGTCTGTGTTTTGGGGCGCCTGTGTGTCTAGTTTGCTTTGGGGAAACGCGCAAGAATTCATGACCATGATTGTTGATCTTTGCTGTAGACTTGTGTACTGCTCTTTTTATATGGTATGGGTTAAGAAAAATGTTGATGGTCCGGAAGTGCTCGCCCAGGAGAGGACTCCAGTGACCCGGGGAGTTGAGAGTCGGTCTCCTTTACACCCTTCTCCACTGTATTTTCTACCACATTTTGTGAAACAGGAGAAGCGAGTCAGTTGTTGCTTAACTACAGGTAAAAGACCTACAGTACTTCTTGTCTTACCTCCAACGTGAAGTGGCAGAGATAGGATTGATAGGTTATTGAGAAGGAAAGTTAGATAAGAAATACTAGTATGGAAGAGGAAGTGTCATGACCAATAAACATATGAAATGATGTTCTGTCTCCTACTAGCCTGGGAAATAAAAAAGAGACCTCAACGAGTTACTGTTTTTCATGCAGTAAATTGACAAAATTAAGGAAGTCTGACATTACCAAATTCTAGAGAGTACATGCATCAATGGGAATTCCTTCACCTTACTGGTGTGAATGTAAATTGGTAATACGCACTTGGAAAAGCAATTTGGCACAATTTGCAACAAACCTACACACCTTATGATCCAGCAATTTCCACTCCTAACTATACACACTTGGGAAACTCTTGGATGCTATAGAATATTCACAGCAGCATTGTTAGTAATAGCAAAAAAGTGGAAACAACCGAAATGTGTTTCTATAGGAAAATGGGTAACTACATTATAGTATAGCTGTACAATTAAGCATAGGAAATGAATCAACACATGTAATTACGTGGATATATTTTGGAAACATAATGCTGAGTTTAAAAATGCCAGATGCCGTATTATAAAGTTCAAATACAGGGAAAACCAAAAGTTGTTTAGATCAAAAAGTACATATGTGATTTTAAAGAAAGAGAATGGTAAGCACAAAATTTAGGATATGGAGTAACCAGGAGATGGGATTAAGAAGCACAAAGTAAATGTAAGTTATTGGCAAATGTCCAATTTAGGTAGAGTGGAGAGTTCATAAATGTGCATTAAATTCTTATGCTTTATAATTTATAGATATGTTACATATATTTTGTGGTATTTAATAATATTTATTTACATAATTTAAAAGATAAGGGAAAAATCCACTTATAGGAAAAAGACATTTTCAGTAGAGTTAAATTGGGTGCTATTTAAGAACTCACTAAGAATTCCAATTAATGACCCAACATCTCAAATGACACTCAAAGCTTCCAGACAGTTCTGCTGCCTTTCCCATGTGAGTTCACTTTCCCACTGTCCCTGATCTTATCCCAGGATCAGTCTTCCTCTTGTGCCCTGGATCTCAACCCCTTTTACCTCCTAACCTCTTCCACTTCAGTAAGTGGCAGCACCTCCTGGTTGCATTGTCATCTGATTCACTGGTAAGTTTGGAGGGATCTATCTCCAAAATATATCCCTAATCTAACCATTTAACCAACCTTCTCATCACTTCTGCCACTACAACCTTGGTGTAAGGTAATCATCTCTCTTCTGAGCCACTGTAATAGTCTTCTAACCTGCTTTTCTCTTGCTTTTCCTCTTGTCCCACCTCAGTCTTGCTTCCACACAGAAAATAGTCAGAATCATTATGTCACCCTCTTAAATGCTTTAGTCATCTCTTATCACACACCCACTCCCTAATCACCTCCTTGGGGATTAGAATTGCATCTTTCCTATTTCACCACTGTGGCCCTGTGGCCCTAGGACCACGAAAAGTACCTGGCACATGTAGACACTGACAATGTATAGATTGCCTAACTGAATTTGAAATTCCTTTACTCTGATTGTTTTACTTACCAAGCAACCTGATAAGTTTGTTTCCCAAGTCAGCTTCCTTTCTGGCGACAGATATAAAAAGTCAGCAACTAAGACCCCCAGCCAAATGCAACCTATCACCTATTTTGACCCAGTAAGTGAGGATAGTTTTTACGCTTTCAGTGCATTGCTGAAAAACAACAACAAAATAAAACACACCAACAACCAGAAAGGAAGGAAGGAAGGAAGAAAAGAAAAGAAACATGCAACAGAGACTGTGTCCCTAATGTATTTATACCTGGTCCTTTACAGAAAAAAGCTTATTGACCCTAGATTATATTGACTAGCCAACCTAAGTTGTACATCCATTTAACTGTTCTATTGATCAGTGAATTGGCATCCTACTTTAGAAACTAGTCTGTTATAAAATTCTTTATCCCAGTATTTGATCACTTCATCTAACATGGAGAAGCTCAGGTTGAAAAATATCTTTATCTTCTTCCTCTTTCTGTATGATATCTAAATGAGTATTAAGAGAGTTTACAAGAGGAAGAATTCACTTCCCAGCAGGGTGCACTGAGAAGCCTTCATGAAGGAGGTGGTACTTGAACGACCTTGTCAGTGGATATTGATTGGCATGTTGTTTTGGACATGTCATTTAACCTTGCTGGGTTTCACTTTGCTCATAAAGGGAATAAATTAGATAATTCTTGAGTTCTCTTCCAACTCCATGCCTTAATCTTGACTATCCAACCAAGAATTCCAGATATTAGTGTTCATTAGATGCAAAGGATGTGATGGAACTACTGTTTTAGGAAAGCTAAATTGGTGTCAGCATGCAGGGTAGATAATAAATTTGAGCAGAACTTTCCACCTGGCATGGGTATGTTAAGATACTGATTCCCTCAGTCTTAGAGACAGGCAGAGCCCCTGGGCCAGTTGCTTCAGGTTGAAGGTAGCCTCATCTCTTCACTCCAGTGTTGAACAAATATTGCTATTTTCTATGGGTGCCATGATGTAAAAAGGTTGGGGAAGACTGGATTAGAAGGGGGAAAAAAAGGTTTAAAGGCTGCTTTGTGAAGGCTCACCATACAATGAAAAGAGTTTAATGAAGGCACGGGTTCTTTGTCCTTAAACCCAGTCTATATATATATATATATATATATATATGTACCTTAGGGAGTCCATGAACCCCTGATGACGTACTTAAACTTTTGCATCATGTGGACAATAATAACAGTAACAACAACAGCATGATTCAGGTACCTTTCTAAGCACTTTATGTCTTAATTCATCTAATTGTCATAGCTCCGTGAGCTATGCTGGTCAGATATTTTCCATTTACCATTCTCTACCCTTCTGTCACCTAGAAGGCTGATGTAAACCTCCCCTAAGCTCTGATTTCAGATTTGGGTTCAGCAAATTGGAGGCATCAGTAAGAAATCAAAGGATGAGAGAAAAATAACTCCTTATGTTGTTCTCTTTTCGGGGCTGGGACTAAGGTGCCATAAGCAGGGGCCTAGGATACAAAATTTAAAGAGGCACTCACTCTCAGGCTGGCTCTTGGGTGAACCTGAGAACGAGTGCCTCCTAAATGTTCTGCTGGATGTACTTGCTTGCTTTACACTAGTCCTTGCCCTCATCCCTCCACTGGAGGCCAAGGCTCCCTCAGACTTAAGGGTAGTAATGGCTCCCCACCATTTCCTGCCCTTGGGTTTTATACCATCTCTTGTTTTCCTAACCCTACCTCATCTGCATAAATACTCCCTTTACCAATTTTTTTTTTTTCAATTGTACAACTTAAAGGATTCGTTTTTTTTCCTACTTGGACCCTAACTGATAGATTTACTGCCTTAGTTTAGGTTCCCCTAAAAGTAGAGCATGGATGCAAGTAGTTTATTTGGGATGTGATCTGGTGTGGGGGAGGGGGCAGAAATAAAGACAGGGAGAGTGAGATAAGGAAGGAAGGATGACTATTAAATTGGTTGTATAACTGGCTCTTTATCCTGTTAGGGACCCTCTGAGAAACAATGTAGACTGTGCCTTGGAGTTATCCTCAGGAAGAGGATATCCACTGACTGCCATCCACCATTGGTTAAGGGTTGTCCCCAGGGATTTGAATTTCCAGATACTCCCAGGCTATGCTGCCACTGGAGAAAGCCCAGAGACAGAAGAGCAGAGTTACATAACTCAGCATTCTTGAGGTGGAATGCTGGCAGCTGCCCAGAACTTTCCTCCATCGCCGGACTGGTTTCAAAGTGGGCTGAGGGACAAGAAAAGCATCTGCTTCACATTTGTACTGTTAGTCTCTCTACTTTATAGATGGTGAAACTAAAGCATGGGGAATTAAGTAACTTGCTAGAGTCACCCATCCAGTAGGTGGTTTCCCATCTGCCCATGGATTTCATAACTCTCAAAGTGATATGTGACCCAAAAATGACCCACATCCACTGGACTAGGAAAAAAACAGTATAGAAAAAAGGAAGAAATGAAGTGAGGAACATCACCATCAATATGTGAAAATGGTTTGGAAATAAAATGGTGAGGAAAAGAGGACAAAAAAAAATAGTTTCAAGTCCTAAAAAGTGAAAATCTGATATCATCTTTGAGGAAACTAGCAAAACAAAAATGAGGGAACAGTTTGGGGGTGAAATGATGAGTTAATGATTCATCATTAACTTAATCTCCAGCTCCTTTCCCCTTCCTGGAAAATGGGGAGTGGGGCTGAAGGTTTCAAGCTTCGAATTATGACTTGATCTTTCTGGTGACCAGCCCCCTCCAGGAGCCCACCAAGTGGCACTTTATTAGAAAAAAAGACTCTCCTATCATGCAGGAAATTCCAAGGAATTTAGGAGTTCTGTGTCAGGAACCAGGGTCAAAAACCAAACATTAGAAAAAAAGATGTTCCTCGTGCCCTTATCACTTAGGAAATTCCTATGGTTTTAGGAGCTCAGTGCCGGGAACTGGGGACAGAGACATTGTCCTTTTATTCAAACTGCCCTCTTTCATTATGACTTTGAAGCAATACTGTGAGAACCCTACTCCATTTTCCCTTGGTTCATGTCTAAGCTTCCTTGCAGCTGTGGTAGACCATTTTCATCATGCTGACAGCTTCCTTCCCTGAATATCCCCACTGTCTGCTTCTCTGGCACCATGGGAGCTTGCTGAGCCCAAGATTTAAAGAAGTTATAGAACTTTTGGGACTTCATCAAGATAAAGAACTTCTGCACAGCAAAGGAAACAGTCAACAAAACAAAGAGGCAACCCACAGAATAGGAGAAGATATTTGCAAATGACACTACAGATAAAGGGTATCCAAGATCTATAAAGAACTTCTCAAACTCAACACCCAAAAAACAAATAATCAAGTCAAAAAATGGGCAGAAGACATGAACAGACACTTCTCCAAAGAAGACATACAAATGGCTAACAGACACATGAAAAAATGTTCATCATCATTAGCTATCAGGGAAATTCAAATCAAAACCACACTGAGATACCACCTTACACCAGTTAGAATGGCAAAAATTGACAAGGCAAGAAACCACAAATGTTGGAGAGGATGTGGAGAAAGGGGAACCCTCTCACACTGTTGGTGGGAATGCAAGTTGGTATAGCCACTTTGGAAAACAGTGTGGAGGTTCCTCAAAAAGTTAAGAATAGAGTTACCCTATGACCCAGCAATTGCACTACTGGTGCAATTTACCCCAAAGATACAGATGTAGTGAAAAGAAGGGCCACATGCACCCCAATGTTCATAGCAGCAATGTCCACAATAGCTAAACTGTGGAAGGAGCTGAGATGCCCTTCAACAGACGAATGGATAAAGAAGATGTGGTCCATATATACAATGAAGTATTACTCAGCCATCAGAAAGGATGAATACCCACCATTTGCATCAACATGGATGGAACTGGAGGGGACTATGCTAAGTGAATAAGTCAAGCAGAGAAAGACAATTATCATATGGTTTCACTTATATGTAGAACATAAAGAATAGCATGGAGGACATTAGGAGAAGGAAGGGAAAAATGGGGCAGAAATCAGAGGAGGACACGAACCATGAGAGACTATGGACTCAAACAAACTGAGGGTTTCAGAGGGGAGGGGGTTGGGGTGATGGGTTAACCCGGTGATGGGTATTAAGGAGGGCACGTATTGCATGGAGCACTGGGTGTTATACGCAAACAATGAATCATGGAACACTACATCAAAAACTAATGATGTACTGTATGGTGACTAACAACATAAAAAAAAAAAAAGTTAATGCTCCCAAGGGCAACTCTCAACCAAAGGGGAATAGGCATTAGTAGATAACTGTTCCAGGTTCTCTATCCTATATCTTTTTCTTTTATGTATGTATGTCCTTTATTTATTTATTTATTTATTTATTTATTTGAGAGAGAGAGGGAGAGAGAGAGAAAGCACAGAGAGAAAAGCAGACTCCCTGCTGAGCAGAGAGCCTGACTCGGGGCTCTATCCCAGGACCTTGAGATCATGTACTTGAGCCAAAGGCAGATGCTTAACCAACTGAGCCACCGACGTGACCCTTTCTGTCCTTTTTCTGAGATACACTTTATACAGCTTCTTAAAGTGTCCCAAGATGGACACTTTATTGTCTTTTCTGTGTTTCCTGTCTTTTTCCCACTCTCTTACTTGTGCTTCCTGAGATCACCTCCCACATAATCTATCTGTACCCAAGTCTCTTAGGGTCTGCTTTGGAAACAACCTAAACGAGGATAGTTGGAATTCGAAATACCCTAGAAAGCAGACCCTCAAGACAAAATTTTGGAATCTGTTTACTCACTGATCAGATGGCAACAAAGATGATTGGTAGTGGTTAAACAAAACAAAACAAAAAAGCCTCTGGTGTACTGTAGCATCTCAATTCTTAAGACACAGTGACTTTATCTGTGGTAGATTAGGATGAGGTACAACTTGAAGGGGGAAACTTGTGTGTGGTAGCTTAAAAGATACGGGGCAATTGTAATTATAGAGATTGTGGAGTTGGCTGGTTATTGTTAACTACTCTAAAAGCTTTAGGGAAAGAGAATGACAGGTTCTTACCAATTCTGAACATGCTGAGAAAGCCAGAAATTCTCCATGGCATTGTTTAAAGAGCTCTTTATCTTCTGCAACCAGAGGCCATACTGTACTTTGTTTTGTTTTGTTTTGTTTTAAATTTCAGAGAGAGGGGCGACTGGGTGGCTCAGATGGTTAAGCGTCTGCCTTCGGCTCAGGTCATGATCCCAGGGTTCTGGGATCGAGTACCGCATCGGGCTCCCTGATGAGCAGGAAGCCTAACATGGGGCACAACCCCAGGACCCTGGGATCATGACCTGAGCTGAAGGCAGATGCTTAACTGACTGCAGGCGCCCTGGCCATACTATACCTTAAATTCAGCCCAGAATTTGATTCAAAGGGTGTCAGAGCTATAAAGAGATTGAATGCACAGGCTGACATGTTTCCTGTGCTAATGTCAAGTCCTAAAAGGGAAGAAGAGAGACTCTGAGACTGAGATGGGGACATTTGGGCAGGTGTGGTTGAGGTCTCTGAACCCCTGGATTCCTGAGCTTTCTGGGAATACAGAGAAGGGTCTTTTCCCCCTTGCTGGAGGAAAGAGGCCTCCCATTACCTCGACAGCATTCAAGGCCTTGTCTTAGTTGGCTCACAAGATGATGTTGAGCCCTTACCTTCCCTCATCGTTCTTCACCAAGAACTAGGGTTAGACCTCAGCACAGATAGTGAAAAGTATAATCTCTAGTACACAAGAAAATTATTTATTCATAAGAAAAGCCACAGATTAATATATCAACAGAAACCAAGAATTTTGTAAGGTAATGGATCTTGAGAGTCTTGGACCAGCACTGTGTAAAGCTGGGTAGAAGAGAGGTTATTGATAGGGGGACACTCTCCAGTGGCTGACGATTTAACTTTTTAGTAAATCCTAACACCCTATAAGAACGGCAACTTGAAGCTTGGACACACTGGTAATCTACAGTGAAGGAGACGTAAGAACTGCCATGACAGATTATTAAAGAAATGGTCAGGACGCTCAGAGTAGTGGGCTTCTTAGAATGGATTTATTTTGTGTGACCAGAGAACCTACCAGCTGACTGTTCCCTGGGAGAGCCTAGAAGACATCGTTTCACTAAAGCAGTAAGATTGCAGTAGTGAGTAGGTATTAACATAGTTGATGGACTCAATGGTAACTGTCCTGTGCAGGCCAGAGATAACCGTAGAAGATACCCTAGTGTCAGTGAGTGAGTGATAGAATTTCAGAATAGCAAAGGTAGTTGGCAGCACTTAGCCATCAGAAGCAAATGTAACAATCAGTCAGGGATCCTTAAAATGTAGGGGATCTGTGAAATTCCACAGACCACGGGTATTCCTAGGGGCAAGATAGAGTAGAAGTTAATGAGGATCTTGATTAACCTACATAACAACAACAGAAACAACCACAATTAAGAAGTGGTGAGCCGAAGGCAGATGTCAACTGCCAAAATGGAAAAACATGATCCCTGGACCTGTTTCTAGATATGAGCCAGTTCTCAAATCCAAAGCCTGTTGATTAAAGGGAATATGGGTCCTGAGGAAGTTCTCTGCAATACCATCAGTGTATACACTATGTACTCATATCTTTTCCAATGTAACCTGTGACCTTTCTTCAGAGTGATGGTACACTGGAGAAATGGAAGATACCCAGCTCTTTCAAGGGCTTTTAGATACAGGGTGAATTGATGCAGGGAATCCTATAACCTCCCATTAGAGTGGAGCATATGGGGCAAGGTAATAGAGGCCTGGCCCAGATCTGTGTCTTGGTGGCTCCAATTTGTTTGTGGTTATTTCTCCAGTTGCTGAGTGTATAATCAAGATGGATATACTGAGCAGCTGGTAGAACCATCACACTGATTCTCTGTTCTATGAAGAACCATTTGTGTAAGAAGAACCAAGGGGAAGCCTCTGAAACTGCCTCCATCCATTCCACTCCTCAGCAAAAATAGTAAACAGAAACTCTATCTCACTCCAGTGGAAATGCAGACATGTAGGCTGCAGGAAGTTTGGGTTACCAGTATGGTGCCCCCAAGCCAGATGGACCATGGATATGATGGACTACCATAAATGTAAATAGTAGATGCAATCATAGCGTCTACACCAGGTGTTGATCTTTGGTTGAATCTATCAACACAGCCTCTAGCAATTGCTTTGTAATTTTGATCTGGCAAATGTGTTCTTTTAAATCTCTAGTAGGAAAGAAGATCAAGAGCAGTTTGCATTCACTTGGGAAGGTTGAGTTCATATTCACTGAAAACTGTGAATGCTTTCCTGCGAATATTCTCAAGGCTGGTAACTCTCCTGTTCTGTGTCATAATTCAGTTCAAAAGGACTTTGATTATTTTACTCTTCCTCAAAACATCACATTGATCATATCAATGATCGTATCATATCAATGACATAGTATTAATTGGATCTGGGAGCAGGAAATGACCAGTACTCTAAGTGCTCTAGTAAAATACATGTATGCCCAAGGGGGAGATATAAGTTACAGATGTTCAAGAGCCTGCAACATTTATCACATTTTTAGGAGTGTGGGTATCTGAGGTATGCCTGAGTATCCCCTTCAAGGTAAAGGAAAAGTTCTTGCATCTTTCGTCTCTTACCACTAAGAATAGAAACAATATTTGATGCACTTTTGGATTTTGCAGATAGCCTACGCCACACTTGTAAACACTGCTCTAACCTATTTATCAGGACTCAAAAAGCATTTATCAGGAGGTGCCTGGGTGACTCAGTCAGTTATACGTCTGACTCTTGATTTCGGCTCAAATTGTTAATCTCAGGGTCGTGAGATCGAGCCAGCATTGGGCTCCCCACTCAGCAGGGAGCCTGCTTGAGATTCTCTCCCTCTGCCCCTCCCCCCTCTGTGTGTGCATGCTCTCTCTCTCTCAAATAAATAAATCTTAAAAAAAAATGCTTTAAGGGGTGCCTGGGTGGCTCAGTCGGTTAGGTGTCTGCCTTCAGCTCAGGTCATGATTCCAGGGTCCTGGGATCTAGCCCCACATCGGGCTCTCTGCTCAGCAGGAAGTCTGCTTCTCTCTCTCCATCTGCCTGCTGTTCCCCCTGCTTGTGCGTGTCTCTCTCTGTCAAATAAATAAATAAAATCTTTAAAAAATAAATAAAAATTTAAAAAATGCTTTTAAAAAAAGAAAAAAAAAAGGGAATTTATCAGACGCCAGTTAAGCTAGGTGACTCAAAAGGCTACCAGTTTTTTTTAAAAGATTTTATTTATGAGAGAGAGAGATCATGAGCAGGGGAGAGGGGTAGAAGAAGCAGACTCCCCACTGAGCAGGGAGCCCAATGCGGGACTCGATCCCAGGACCCCGGGATCATGACCCGTGCCAAAGGCCGACTCAACCCAGTGAGCCACCCAGGCGCCCCAAGGCTACCAGTTTTGAGAAAAGAGGACCCAGCAGCAGTTCCAGGTTGTAATACAAGCTGCTCTTGCACTCAGTTCATAATGATGTGGCAGATCCCTAGGTGCTTGGTGACAGATGATGCTGTAGGGAATCTGGCTGGACCTAAAAGGAGAATCAGCACAAACTCCTAGAGTTCAAGAGTAAAGCCATGCCTTATACAGCTCAACCATTCAAAAAGCAACTGCTAGCATGATACTTAGCTTTAGTAGGAACTGAACATTTGACAATGGAACATCAAATGATTATATGAACAGAGCTTCTCCTTCAGGACCTGGGTTCGGTAAGGTCGGGTGCACACATCAACAGCTACTGAACAATAGAAATGGTTTACATGAGATCACATCTAAGCAGGCCGAGAAGTCATAAATAAGCTATATGAACAGTTGGCCCAGGTCTCCATGTCTCTTGTATTCCTCAGCTTACACCTATGGCCTCATGGGGTGTTCCTTATGACCCGCTGATGATAGAGGAAAATGCTCAATACGGGTTCAAGCTTGGTATGTTGGTAGAACTGACAATGGTAGATGATAGAACTGCTACTGTACTACCATCCCACTTGGGGAGTGGCCATAAAGGACAGTGGTGAGGACAATGGGCAGAGCTTCAAGATGTACATTTAACCATCTCCTTTGAATGGAAAGAGAAGGAATCTGAGATAAGGATAAACAGTCTTGAGCAATAGAGAATAGTGTGGTTGAGTGGGTCAAGGGCCTGTAAGAGATTATATTTGAAGTTCAATAGCAAAGAGATCTGGGAAGAGGCATGTGGAGGGACCTAAGGGAGTGGGCAAAAGTGTGTGGATTTTTGTGTCCCATATCTAGGTCCACCAGAGAGTATCTACCACAGACAAGGCACTAAGCAACCAGGTGGACATATGGCACATTGTATTTTTCAGAGATAGCCACCAATATTTCCCATCTGGCATACTTTCCTTACAGTGACCTTGACACTCATACCTTGAGATGTTCATGTGGAACCCAGGTGTCATGCTATAAGAAAGCCCAAAGTAGCCTTCACAGAGAAACAACATGGAAACATGGAAACATATGTAGGTATTCCTGCCTACAGATCAGCTGAGGTCTCTGCCAACAACAGCATCAACAACCAGACATATAAGTGAAGATACCTCCTGGTGATTCTACGCCCCAGTTGTTGATTCACCCTCCATTGTAGCCCTAGACATCACAGAGCAGAGAGAAACCATCCCCACTATGACCTCTACAAAATTCCTGACCCACTGAATTCATGGTAGAAAAAACCTGCGAGTGGAACTGCTGTTTTTCCTTCGGCCATGAGAGGGAGATGTTGTTCCTTGGGGACCTGCATGTTGCTACAACCATGCTCGCTTCCCTTCTAACCCAGGCAGGGTATCTGCCTAGAGCGGCAGTGAAATTTCCCTTTCTTCCCACAGGCTTGGTAAGGCCAGGTGGCTGAAGTAAAATTTAATTTTGTTTCTTTCATATCTTGAGTATGTATGGGTTCTATAAAGATCCCTTCATTTATAGGAGGAAAAACCCTATCTTTAACTTACCTTTGGAACCATAAGTCATGCATGTTTATGCTTGAAAAAGAAAGGAACCTTAATTCTAGAGTGCCCTCTGGGGCCACTGGATGAAAGTGGACTGTCTGGCAGCCAGGTCTTAATTCCTTACAAGGTAATATTCACTGAAGTAGAGAAGGGGCAGTTAAGTGGCAGTCCCCATAGAGGTCTGCAGAACTTGCCTGGCAGAGGCTGGAACTTGCAGTTTCTGGACCACCATGCTTAGATTCCTTACCCACTTGGTGAACACTGTGGTAAACTTGGAGGTAAGGGATGCTGTTGGAGGTCATTTCCAATTCTCTTCTATATCATGGGCTATTCCTATTAGCAGGTGGTTTTCCTTCTAGTTTTTTTTTTTAATTTTTGAAATTGTGGTAAAATGAACATAACATAATGTTTGCCATCTTAGCCATTTTTAATGTATTGAGCGCCATTAAATACATTCATGTTGTTATGCAGCTATCCCCACCACTGATGACCAGAACTCTTTTTGTCTTTCAGAATTGAATCTCTGTATCCATTAAGCAATAATTTCACATTACCACCTTCTCCAGCTCTGGGCAGCCACCCTTCTATTTTCTGTCTATGTATATGACTAGGTACCTTATATAAGTGGAATCATACAATATTTGTCCTTCTGTGCTTGGCTTATTTCTCTTAATATAATGCCCTCTAGGTTAATCCATGTTGTGGCATGTGTCACAATTTCCCTTTTTTTTTTTTTTTAAGACTGAATAGTAGTCAGTTGTATGTATATACCACATTTTGTTTATCCATTCATCCAGCAGTGGACATTTGGGTTGCTTCCATCTTTTAGGTATTGTGAATAATGTTGCTATGAACATGGATGGACGGATATGTTTGAATCCTTGCTTCCAATTCTTTTGGGTATATACTCAGAAGTGGAAATGCTGTATCATATAGTGATTTTACTTTTTATTTTTTGAGGAACCGCAATACTGTTTTTCATAGTGGTTGCCCAATTTTACATTCTCACCAGCAGTGCACTGGGGTTCCAATTTTTTCACATCCTCGCTAACACTTATTGCCTGCTTTTTTTTTCATTAGTAGCCATCCTAATAGGTGCCAGGTCGTCCCTTTAGTTTTTTTTTTTTTTAAGGATTTTATTTATTTATTTGACAGAGAGATAGACAGAAGAGCACAAGCAGAGGGAGTGGCAGAGGGAGAGGGAGAAGCAGGCTCTGCACTGAGCAGGGAACCCGATGTGGGACTCGATCCCAGGACCCTGAGATCATGACCTGAGCCGAAGGCAGACGCTTAACCATCTGAGCCACCCAGGCGCCCGTCCCTTTAGTTTTTAAAGCCACATATATCTGCCCTCTTACCTCCTAAGAGATTTGCTAGAATCTGTCGATATGGTCCTCTGGTAGCCGGCTGTTTCTGTTGTTTTTGGTAATGACAACACCTATGAAATATCTGAGGACTTGGTTATCTCTCCTTCTCTTTTGAGGCAAGCTAATAATCTGAGCCCTCGGTGGTAGTTGCTTAGATAGGTGAGAACTTTTATCTTCTGCCTTGAGGCAATAAGGTGTAATAGCTCAGAATGTGGACTGTGAAGCCAGATGCTTGGGTTAAAATCCTGGCATTGCCATTTATTAGATCTTGGACAAGTTACTATGCACAGTTTCTTTAGCCATAACATGAAGCTAATAACAGAGTTACTATGAGGAGTAACTAAGTTAATACATAAAAACACTTAAAGCAGTTTCTGGTACATGATTGGCACTCGGTCTAATAGTAGCAATTTTTACCCCTCTGTAGCACACCCTACTACTTCATCCACTCTCCCAACTATTGTAGAAGATGTTTACTATTATTACTTACTATTTTATAGGCACAAAAGCTGAAGTTTAGAGAGGTCAAGGTGACCTCTCTCAAGGTGACCAGCTGGTAAATAGGAATTGAGATTTGTTCTTTGAGTCTGACCCCAAAGCCCTTTCCTAACATGTTCTATATCGATGGCTCTGGTTTGGTAGAGCAAATGACAAGGACAGCTTCATCTTTGATGGGGAAAGGCAACTATTATTACTAGTAGACCACTGGGGAGACTGGTAAAGTAAACATTCCATCAGCTTTCCCCCATTGTGTCTCTCATCCCATGACTAAAGAGCAGATGTGAACACTGCTGCCAGCCACTCACTTGTTAGATGAAAAGTGACTTGGCCATGCTCATTACAAAATTAACTTTTAGGTCTTGGTGGTTTTAAAAAGACATGTGAAATGTAAGTCTCCACAGGATTCATACACTTTAATTTAGAAGTGCTTTTGATTCTAATAAAAATCTATTTTTACTTGCAGTAAGATAGTAAAGAAAAAAAAAATCTCTGGAAAGGTTCTGGATGCCTTAAAGGAAAATTTGATTAGATGGTCCTGTTTTTCAGTAACACAGATGAGAAACTTCTGAATACCTTGTTAAAATGGAATGATGTGCCCCACTTTTGATTTAAATTCCATTACACTTATCTCCAGGAATTAGCAAAAAAAAGTTTTTCTGACAATAAAAATCATTAAGAGCTTTTTGATATCCTAAAAAATAACGTGTTTGAAGATAAAATTTATCCTGATATCAATATTGGTTTTGAAAATGAAAGAAAGCATCAGAAATTCTGTGTAACACTGTGCTAAAAGAAAAATAACCTTAAGTCTTACTCCATAGATATTCTTCTTCTTCATGATAGGGAATGACATGAACATTTGTATTTTTAGAGTCATGAAGACCATTAAGGAGAAAGCTTTTCTGAAATATAGTAAATCATGATTGATTTGCATTCTTTGTTGGCCCTGTATACTTAGAATTCATTGTAATTCCATAGGGATTGGGAGGATATTTATCTTTGCTATATCTATTATGAGGGATTTGTTAAATAAATTCTTGCAGTAAGAAAAGGAGGATATTTTAAAGCAATTTAATGATTTTTGTCTGCAAATGGTGCTACTAATTTCAAGTTGGTCTTTTTCTCCCTTATTATGGTAGGCCACCATGTCTCTTCCCAAGCTCATGGATCCACCTTTCATCTCCCTGCCAAATACACTTGTGGAGTACAGGCATCTTCCTCCAACTATCAGGGAAGTCCCATAAGTCTATAAATAAACTGAGTGTCTTCATTTCCCTGCTTGGAGCAGGCACTGCTAATGGATCACCAGTTTTTGTCCAGGGAACCATCCCAGTCTTCCAGGTGTATCAGAGAGAAGAAACCACCTTTAGGCCAAGCTTCCTTCTCCCTCATAAGGCCATTCTGGGCTTGACCCCAACATCAGCTCAGTCTTTCAACTGTCTCTTTAGTTTTCCATTCTTCTTTATTCCATTTCCTTGTCCTTGAAATAGCTCCATTGTTTTGCAGTCCTTAACCCTGACACCTGACCTGACATGTGACCTTTACTCATGAGACTTGTTTAGGACTGTTTGCCATCAACTCATCATCCGATTTCTGGATTGCAGCTGTTCTGATCTCCTCATTGGTTTTACCATTTGTAATTCACCTTCTTCATAGAATCATCAAAGTAACTTTTCTAAAATATTTTTGTACCATTTTCCCACTTAAGGACCTACAGTGTCTTCTTATTGCATATTAGATAAAATATAAATGCCTCTTCCCTATATGTTAAGGCCTATATCATTTCCCTTCGTTGGTTATTAACTTGGTTTCCTTTACTAGTTCTTGAATAGATTCTCTGATCTACTCAGGTCATTTCCATTATTCCAGCTGGTCTTGTCATCCACCCATCCCAGAAAACACACACACACACACACACACACTCACAAAATACCAGTTTCTGTTGCTTTTGTATCCTTCACATTGCCTAGTGGTATCAAGTGCAAAGTAGGGACTACTTTGTGTTTTGTTTTAACATAAAAGAATGCCTCAGACCCATTGTCATGATGGATTTGCCCTGCTTGTCTGGTACTCTGAATTCTAACCATTTATTCTTCCCTGCCTGTGTCTCCTGTATCCATCCTTCTGTTTACTTTTGTGACCAACACTAAGCATACAAGATGATTGATCCATGTTATGGAAGAGTCTTTAGCTGTGGAAGGAAATAGAACTAACTGGGCTTAAATGGGAATGGAAGCTGTGGTCTTGAGCTTCCAGATTGATGGTTTAAGCAAGTGAGTTAATCGGCCACAGACTGGTGATACTTGCTTATGGAATGGTTTGAATAATCCTTTTGTAATATTCTAGACATAAGTTACAATCGTTTTGAACTTGATGAGTCATCACAACAGAATTCTTTCCTTACCAGTGATGCCTTTTAAGACTCTTAGGTTCTTGAAGCAGGTCTGCCTCTGTTCTGTAGCTCTGCTCGCCACTCAGAATATTTGGCTCTACCGTGGCCAACTAAAATAGAATACTTGAAGATTGGTTTCTTGTGGAGGAAGAGAGGCTTGTGGCAGTTCTTTCTTTTATGATGGATGTGACAGATGCAGCAGCTAATTGTCCCCTAGTATCTATTCTCCCTTCTTCCATGTTAAGAGAATCCCTGAGTTTCAGCTGGGCATGTTGTTACCCTGAATAAATATTCAATTTCCCTCACTCTCTTGGCAGCTTTGGGCAGTGTGACTAAATTCAGAGCAATAGGATGTGGGAGGGAGTACTGTAAGCAACTGCTGGCTTGAGTTCTTTAATTAGGGAGCATGCCCTTTCCTTCCTGATTTTTCACCTTCCTAATGGCTGGAATGTGGCTGTGATGGTTAGCTGTCCTGGACTTTGGGGATGAGGGCAACACCTTTGGGGCAGAAAACCAGCAAGACAGAAGGAACCTGGGGCTCTCACTAGAGCTACTACATGAGCCCTGGACTGCTGATGCTCAGAGCTATTATGTTAAAGAGAAATAATTGTCCTGTTTAAGCTGTGAGATTGTTTTTGGTCTCTGTTTCAGCAGCTCATTAGTACACTGGGGGATAAAAAAAGTATGAGGTTCAGTGTCCGCTGAGTGATACGAACAAGATGAGAAACATACTTTTAAAGATATTTAATAAGTCTTTTTTCAAATCAGTACAAAAATTTAAATACAAAAATGATTTGCTATTGACAAGTCTCAAATCTATCATGGAAACTCAAAAAAGTCACCAGTCTGGTCACCTTTCATGGTGTTCTGTAAAATATTTGAGAACAGTCACCCACTACAGACATTCTTTCCCTCCGTGGGATGTCATACTGCATTAAAACTCTGTGTTTAAATAATATATTGCCAGTTTGGTCCATTTCACATGGAAAAGCTCTAGCTGATTTTGAATTGAGTAGGGATTATAGCACTACCCCTAGACTTTTGAACATGTCATTTCATCTGCTTTTACACTAATGTGTTAACATAATGTGCAACACTTAAAAGGGAAACACAGACACATAGATAATTATTTAAAACTCTTTTTTAAATTAAATGGAGTAATTCATTTAGCTCTGAGATTAGCACCATTGTAGAATACACAGTATCTGGCATAGATTTTGCTCCTCCCCTATCTAAAAGTTAGGAGCATATGCCTGATAATATACACACTCACACACATTATATATATATATATATATATATATATGTATATATATATATATATATATGTAGGCAATTGAGTAACAACCAATAAATAAGTTGGAAGGTATTTTAAAAAGTGAAATTTGGTCTTAATGAAAGAGGTACTGTCTCTCTTACTTGGTGGAAATAAAAAGCCCATACATGTACAGATAAATATGGATTTACAGATCAGCTGATCTGACTTGCTTCCAAGCCATTCCAATGCAGCTCTTCAGCAGAAGGACCCCAGTGGATCCTTGTTGCCTCCATAGTCATCAGTCCAAAACCAGCATCCTCAAGACCAATCTGAAGGATGTTTGACCACATAGACACTGTCTGCTTTGAAAATGAAGGTTGGGTCAGGTATCTTTTGATGGGAAAATTTGTCATAGAATTAGCAGTGAATAAGAAACCCTCTGGTAATGAACTCATTTCTCTTCTTAAGAAATTGAGAAGAAATGGTGCTCGTATACCATGTAAGGGAAAGACATCTATTAGGTTGAGGAGAATTTTTCTTGATGGTTAAAATGATTCAGATTCGACATAGACACATTTCCATGTGTGTTTATACCGTATTTATTTGTGTATTTTTCCATCTGTACCTTTCCCCTCAACTTCTCACTCTTAATTTTGAGGAACAGATACAAGATTCTACCACCACAGCCCCACGTTATTTTCCCCAGTGGCTTATAGTATCAGCAGCAGACTCATAGCGGACTGACATATCTTGCCTGTGTTTTGAGACCAGATTTGAATGCCCGCAGCCGTTAGTATGTACCTAAGTGAAAACCTGGAAAGATACGTATTTTTCTCTTTAAACTTGTATTGGCTCTTGATTTGTGCTGAGTGTGAGGTGACCCAAGCAGCGGGGGCTCTTCCTGCCCTTTGACATTTCAGATAGCTCTCCCACAGGTTGCTTCTAAAGAAACAGTTCTTTTCCTACAGTTTTAGTACCGACACTAGTACATCCACTTTTAAATTTAAAACTTGAGAAATCGTTTTTTCAAAAAAAGTTATTTTCCTATGTATTTCTGAAATTTTTTTTCTCCCCACATAAAGGATGGCTTGGATTTTGGAAATTGACTTTGGAACCTGAGACAACATGCCAGTTTGCATATATACTACACCAGGAAATTTCTTCAAAATTCACCTGCTACTGAAAAATAGCAATAGCCCTTTCATGGGTGAAACCTCATTGTACTCATTTGTATGGGTAGGCAAAAGAAGGGGATTTTTATACACATGTAAACATAATTAAAAACTGTTGATAATGAATATTCCACAAAACTGGAAAGTTATTATTTTTTTCTTATGACTTCCATGTGTTTATATGGGTTCCATGTGTTGGGTCATAGTGGAAATTACATGGAGGGAAGAAAAAAAATTACGGAAAATAAAACAAAAAGGATCCTTAAGAAATAAGTGAGTTAATTACTGCTCCTGTCTCCCACGTGTTTTTTTAGCTCCTTTTGGGGCACTGTCTTATGTCCCTCAAATGTCTCATCCAGTGTGAGGCACACAGAATTTACTGAGTAAATTACACGGCAGGCGATTAGCTCACTTGTTCTTTCAGAAACACGAGATACACAATTCTGAGGACTCGTGTTGATAAGAGACACAGCCTCTGACGGGAGGGAAATAGCCCTTGGACTAAAACCCTACTGCTCCCCCTGACTCCCTCCCACTGGGGCTGTAACACGGCAGAACTCCTCCCCCACCTTCCCTGGCAAAACATCTGCCCAAAGACAGAGGAAATTATGCAAGTAAATACGGTATATAATTGTTATCATCGACATTTCCTTAAGCCATATTTATAAATCTTTAAACAATGTGAGCAAGTGACTTTCATTAGCTATGATCTTTCATACTGAAATATTTTGACTGATCTGAATAAGCAGGTTATCATGGAAGCATATAACAATACAACAGCTAATATGATTCCAGTGGGTACAACACAAGTGTCAGTACTTGATACATAAATCTATCCCATCATTTTTAATTACAGGCTGCTATGCAGAGCATTAAACATGCATCTTAGTTTTTATTTGTACATGATGGTTTAGATTTTCACTTAAATATAACTTTCCAACTATATAAATGTTTTGAAGCAATTATGTTTTTCATTTGGATTTTTTCGGTGCGTCATTTTCTTTTCTTCTATTAAATCTTTCTTTCTTTTTTTACATGGGATACAATAAATATCCTGAAAAGGAGGAATGGACGTACTGCCCAGCATACAGTCCTGCAGCCTGTTCCGAGGGCATTTGGAGGAACACTCGGTCTCCCGGCCTGAGCAACAGCACCGCACTCCCAGATGCCTGGTCCAGAAAGCCCTTTTTGTACTCATCGTACGTGTACATCATGGGCTCGTTGTTCTTGAACAGAGCAACCCACACGTTGCCCCCCTTGCAGTGAACGTGGTATGCAAAGTAGTAGACCCCTGGAACCTCGCAGGTGAAGATGCCCGTCTGTGGGTTGTAGTTCTGTCTGCCATTATAGAGCAGTTTGTCAAACTTCACCGGGGCCCCCACAGGTGGGAAAGGCGCAGTCAGCTCAGCTGTAAAGGCAGGCATCTCGTAGGCTGGCCCTCCATTCTTGCCTTTCTTAGCCCCGTAGGCATGGGGGGGTTTCACTCCATCAATTGCCAGCCCCATATCTGGTAGATACTCTCCATGGGGTGGTGGTGTAGGGGGCATCACGGCTGGGGGCCCTGGGGGCCCTGGAGGGCCTGGGGGCCCTGGAAGGCCCGGCTGGCCTGGAGGACCAAGGGCACCAGGCTTCCCTGGGGGCCCATGAAGTCCTGCCACTCCAGGCTTCCCTACTCCAGGGAACCCAGGGGGCCCTGGGATCCCGGGTTCCCCTTTGGGGCCTGGCATTCCAGGTGGTCCAATGGGCCCACTTGGGCCTGCGATCCCCGGGATGCCTGGAGGGCCCTGTAAACCCTGATCCCCTGGGATTCCTGGTTCGCCCTTTGGTCCCAGCAGCCCTGGAGCACCAGGGAGCCCTGGTAAACCTTTGTGCCCCGCTTCCCCCTTGGGCCCTATGGGACCTGGCAAACCCCTCATGCCAGGGGGCCCTACTTCACCAAGGAAACCTGGCTTCCCTGGGAAGCCCTGAAGCCCTGGCTCGCCCTTGAGACCTGGTGGCCCCTGTGGCCCTACAACCCCACCTTCTCCTTTGGGTCCGGGAAAACCAATAGCACCTGGAGGACCCATAGGACCTGGGATTCCAGGCAGGCCTGGCTCTCCTGGGGGACCTCCCATTCCGGGGGCACCTACTGGTCCTTTCTCCCCTCTTGGTCCTAGAGCCCCAGGAAGACCCCCTATGCCCTTGTCACCTTTGGGTCCTGGGAAGCCTGGTTTCCCGATCCCTGGAAGGCCTGGGGGTCCTGGCAGCCCTGGCAGTCCTTGCTCCCCTTTGCCACCTGGAAAGCCTGGCTGGCCAGGGATCCCATCCTGGCCTGGTTTTCCAACTCCAGGAATCCCAGGAGGTCCTTGAACTCCCGGGACCCCAACAGGGCCTTGGGGCCCAGGTTCCCCTGGAGGACCCGGCTTTCCCAGGGGACCTTGGGGCCCAGGGAAGCCTGTCACTCCGGGTTTGCCCACTCCTGGGAGTCCAACGGGGCCAGGAGGGCCATGCATCCCTGGAGGGCCCTTTAGGCCTGGCAAGCCTGGCATCCCAAAGCCCTTCTCCCCTTTGGGACCCTGAAGGCCTGGAGGTCCTGGCGGTCCTTTGGGACCTCGCTCTCCCTTTGCACCTGGTTGCCCTGGTAACCCTGGTGCACCTGGTTTTCCAATGCCAGGAAGTCCGTGAGGCCCTGGAGGCCCTTGCGGTCCTGGGATCCCCATAGGCCCCGTCTCCCCTTTGGGTCCAGTTTCGCCTTTTGCTCCAGGCATTCCCATGGCTCCTGGCTTTCCTGGCATTCCAGGCATACCTGGTTTTCCAATTCCTGGATATCCCTGTGGCCCTGGTTTTCCTTTGGTTCCAGGTATCCCATGACCTGGTAGGCCGGGGGGGCCCGGGCGGTCCTCTTGGGCCAGGCTCTCCACGGGGACCTTGCTCCCCTCGTAAACCGGCTGATGGTATTTCTACTGGGAGAGAGGGGACAGAGAGAGCGGGAGAGGGAGGCGGAGAGGGAGGGGGAAAGGAGGAAAGTTAATATTTATTATTCTTCACTTCAAGGAAGTCGTGACGGTCATTATTTAGGTCCGACACCTTAGTCTATTCCTTATTGAGAGGAAAGACTAGGAATGATGTGTTTGTCTTCCAGGACTATCAGGACTTGAAGAACAATCCAGCTAATAATTGCTTTGTCATGTTTGAGATACTTTTTGAGAACTGATACCTGTAGCTGCTTTTATCAGCATTGGTTAAGGAAAAAAGCTAAAAAGTATGACAAAACATTTTTCCAAGTACAGAACTCCAAGTTTTGTTACTGTGTGTTCACTACGGAGAGTTTGGAAAATTCAAAAAAGGATAAAGAAAAATCAAATTTGCCTGTAATCACTTGACGTTTATATGTGCTTCCATCTTGTGTTCTAGGTGTGCGTGCGTGTGTGTGTGTATTTTAAACAATGGAGTCATTCTCCATTTTTATTTTTTTATTACTTTTTCTATTTAATGCTATATTTTTCCATGTCCTTGTTTTTTATGTAATAATTTGTGGCTAAATAATATTTCCTCTTGTGTTGAAATACAGTATGATGTGTTAGGTAAAGTAATTATCATGTAGATCAGGGGGGAATAGAAGTATTTTATCTTGTGCGTGGTTTAATAACATCTTCCACATGGAGTACCTGGGTGGCTCCGTAGGTTAAGCGGCTGACTCCTGATTTCAGCTCAGGTCATAATCTCAGGGTCATGGGATCAAGCCCCATTTAGGGCTCCACACTCAGCAGGGGGTCAACTTGAGATTCTCTCCCTCTCCCTCTGCCCCTCCCTCGCATACATGTGTGCACATGTGCCCTCTTTCTCTTCCTTCAAATAAATAAATAAATCTTAAAAAAAAATAAATCTTAAAAAAAAATAAATAACATCTTTCACATCTGTCCTCTAGAGCCAAATACTTTTGCTTAATTTCTTTAATGTGCTATAGGATTTCCTAAGTCTCATATGAATTCAAATTTTTAATAAATTATTTCTCATTTGCAAATTGGGTTTCAAACAGAAGAAGTGAATAAGATACTTGGGGCTGACAAGCAGCGTGGAGAAGGAATTGAGCTGGGAGGAGCAGGAAGCTCTTCTTGATCTTGAAATGAATCTGGACTGGGCCACTTGGGCCTTCACTGTCTTGGCTTGCCTCTCTGTGCAGCAAGAATATTATGGCCTCGCTACAGGATTAGATAATAGATGTGAAAGACGTTGTGCTTTCACAAATTGTTGTCAAAATACAAAGCACATCTCTGTTAAGATGATTATACTGTGCCTTTCAGAGTAACACAACTCTGGATCTTCTATGCTACTGAAATGAAACATAAGTGAAATTTATGGCCTCAAAGTTTTATGTTAACCAGTAGTCACATCTTAATCCTGACCATTATATTTTTCACTGACCTACTGTCAGGGAACAAAATAGAACCACAGAACTCATATTCTTAGCAAATTCTCTTATTGCAATCTGGTACCCATCAGAATAAGTACGGGAAGTTCCAAAAGCTGGGCAGGCCACTTAAGAAAGGAAGGAGAACAAATGGCTGAGATCATCCCCTAAGTGGAATATCAGCTCCCGAAGAGAGGAAAATTGGGAATACTTCAATTATGCTAAGTCGATAGTCTTGTACTATTAAGACATGTTATATCTAAGTGAATTGTGTAGTACATACTACGATATCAAGAGTGTCTGGGGCAGGGTCATGTCTTACTCATCAGGATTCCTTGGTGTCCAGCACAGTGCCCGGAATGTACTCTGTTCTTAGGGTTGCCTGAATGACCAGATGTAGCAACTCAAATGTTTTATGATGCTTTAGTATTTACTGAGCATTTTTACTTACCTATGCCATTGATTTTCTCAACAGATCTTACTTTACAAAGAAAAGTCGTTTCAGAGAGGTGTTGTTTTTTTTTTTAATTGAAATATATAATTGCCATACAATAGTTATATTATTTTCAGGTCTTTCATTTCTGGCCTCTAGGCCTCTTAGCACCAAATCCACTAGTACCCCAGACAGAGAGATTCCTGCTTTTTCAGGGACCAGTGGGAATGACCTCCAGTTCCTCAAAGGGAATTGCTATGCCGATGCAGTTCTTTTCCTACAATTGATTGCTAGGTTTCCTAGGAATCCAGATGAACCTCATGAAGTTTTAAAAAAGTGTCTCTCACAGTGATAAGCATTTTGTAGGTGTTGAATAACTAATGAATATGGCTGGAAGGCAGTGGGAAAAATTTTCATCTCTATATGCAGTCCTTACCCTTCATAGCCTCCTCTCAGTTTATTGATTAACAGGTGTAGTAGCTTAAAGTGCTCTTAAAAACACTGGCATTTATCCAGCACCTGGTTCACAAAGTGCTTTCATATGTATATATTTCTAACACAGCAGGTCCTTAACAACATTGCTCTCCCAGTAAAGAAGACTGACTAGTCACCTGTTTTTATTTTGAGTTTTCCGAAGACTTATTGAAGCAGAAACAAGTTGGCCAGATACTTGTTGGAAAAAAAGCAGTTTTAATGGTATTCAAAAATACTTTTTAAAAGGTATTCTAGCACAAGTTTTCTTTGTACACTAGATGATGCTGTAAACTTTTTTCGAAGTCTTTTAAGGCTATTGGTTCTTAAGAACTAGAAGTTATTCCTATTCCAAATCTACCTTGTGCTCCTGAAAAACTGCAGAAAAGCACTTGAAAGCTGTTTCTTTAAGATAATGGATTTCTTTTTTTTAAATTCTTGGTGGTAATATATTGCTGCACCAAGTCATGTGCAATTTTCACTCAAGGTCATCGTCATGCTGAGAAATTGCATTGATAACCTGTCCATCTCTAGTTTCAACGGTCTTAATCAGAAGTACCCTTTTTGAGTGAGTGTCAATGAGAGGGAGTGAATCCAGATTGGTTTCCCTCAGGTTCAGGGAAGAAAAGTTTGGAAGAGGCAGAGCAGTCCTGCTCTCCACGCCTTCTAGCAGCCTCCTGTAGGCTTGTCACCCCCCTCCCCGACCACTTTAATCGGGCCCAGCTTCTGACACAAAAATAGATGCTCATTAAATAGTTGCCAAATGTTGGAATAGATAATGAATAAGGGAATAAAAATATGTTTTGTGCCATTTAATGCTGTTAAAATAATAAAGCACAACATAAAACAGTAATTTTGCTTGTATTTTTAGGTCTTGAACTTTTCAAGGATAGAGTTTAGAGAACAGTAAACACTTAATGTCAGTAACACAGTCCAAAATAAAAATTTCTAAAATTTAGCTTCTCCCCCGATCTTATAGTTTCGGATTTTGGAAAGCTGCTGTTTCATAACAGCACAGGAATATGATGTTACCTTTGCCTTTCTTAGGTGCTGCTTCCTTGCCCATTCTTGGCACTGGCTGAATTTCCTTCCTATATTGGGGTAGATGTGGATATTCTTTGCCATACTGCATGCGGGGCAGCTCCTTGCCCATGTTAAGGCCATTTTTCCCCAAAGGCATGTGAGGTCCTTGCTGGCCCAGAGGCTGGTATTGCGGAATTTGCGGTGGGATCTGAGGAGGAATTTGTGGTGGCAGCGGCTTGATCCCATAGTAAGCACCAGCCTGAATGAGCCTGATGGCGCCCAGGGAAATGGTAAGCAGCACTCCCAGCAGTGGAGGGCCAGGTGGCATAGCCATCACCTGCGGAAGGAATGAATGCACCAACATGGTGAAAACTGGCAGGCCAAGTGACGAGTTTACTTAGAGAAAGAAGGGGGAGAAAAAGGAAACAGTCTTTACCATCAGAACATCACCCGTGGAAGGCAAATGGAAAGGAGGATGATGTTACCTCTCAGAAGGAAATAAGCAAAAAATAGAAAAGAGTAGGAACTGTCAAATGAAGGCAATCGGTGGGATTATAAGCTATGGGAAATACTGCTGTGTATCCCCAAATATCAATTCTGCTTTCTTCCATAGTACTGGAACTCTTGATTTTTAGCCGGAACAGAGCAGCCCAGAATAAAGACATTTCAGCCAAGTGTGGCGATGTGACAAAGTTCTGTCCAATTGGATGTAGTTGTAATGGGTACAACTTCCAAGAAGGATCCTAAAAGAGTGGCCCTGTTTTTCCTCTTCCTTCCTGCTGGCTGAAATGTTGTTATGTTGCCTGGAAACAGACCAGACACCTGGGACCAGGAAGTGGAATCCGTGCACTGAGCATGGTGGAGTAACAAGCTAGAATAAATCTCAGCCTTGGTTGAACCCGAAGGTCCGTATTGATCCTTACATTTGAAATTTGTTTACACAAGAAAGAGCTAAAGCTTTATCATCTTCTTTAAATCGCTATTATTTTGAGTGTCACACATTTGCACTAAACTTAATCTTAATGGCTAGAGTACATTGTCCAAAAGGAGGCAAACTTGGTGGCAAGTCAGGCTTTGTTAGTACAAGCCAAAATTCTATTCTAAGTGGAAACGGTTAGTAATTGACAGGCTTTACGCCAGGGGCTGGGATTTTTCATCTGCCTTTTGCTTTGGTGTGGTCACAAAGTAGTGTAAGCATTAAAGAGCTAGCAAACAACAGTAATGAAAACTGTGGAAGTCTTCTGAATTGGAGAGAAGGTACTTCATGTGACAGTCCCAAAATATTTTAAAAATCACTATCATAATTATGCACATACAGGAATGCCATTTCGTTCTACTTAAATACTATAAAGTCGTCAATTTAGAATTTGCCTAATTGGACCTGGAGTGCGCTGACGTTTGTCTTTATACTATTATGAAAGAAAGGAGTTTACAAGGCAAACTAGTTGTATAAAGAAAACAATGATGTTTAACTACTCACGAGAATAAGTTGTACAAGCCCTTTAATAGCATCCTTTGCAGTTTAACAGTTAATGGCATAAATATTAATGGGGCTTATATGTTTATAAAAAACCAACTCGGAAAGACCTCTGGAAATGCCTAGGGCTGAAAACCCAAAAGCCCAGGGAACTGCAGTGCTCACAAAGGCCCACTAGAGGGCAAGTGTGGTACACATTGAAGTCTGTTCTCCAGGGTACTGACACGACATAATAAGGTGCTCCCCACACCTTTCAAAGGTCTTGATGAAAATCTGAATCCTCAGTGGAGTGTCATCATTATGCTGGAGAAAGAAGTGGCAAGGTTCTCACAATTTTTAATGTAAGAATATTCTGGAGAACTTTGAATAAACTTCTATCTCTAAATAATTATAATTTCCATTCTGTGAGTTTGTTTTCTTTGCTTCTGCCTTACTTAATTCTGGATCATAGTTTTCCACTTCTTAGAAAATATGTGTTGACTTTGCGACATCCTATTCAAGAGTAGTGCCAAGAGTGAGAACATGCTATAAAAGAATTGGTTAATAAAAAGCACCTAAGAAAATATTTAATGGAATCTCTACCACAAAATTCACCTCTTTACAATTTTTTAAAGTATACTAACTATTTTTCCCCAAAACATCTGTCAGCAAAATGATTTATAAAATGTCCTCCATTTCATAAATCAGAATAGTCTCAAGAACTGGTTGATTCAAATGTACTCGAAATAATACATGGGCTGGTAAATGGGAGGAGATAGAAAGGAATTATTTTCTGTCTAAGAATGATTAATTATTATAAACCATTTGGAAAGAGCCACGAAATTAGTATTGATTTATACTCGGTAATAGTCAGTTTTATTTTAGATGGGAAAAGAAGAACATCTGCTGTAAGTACTCAATGATAAATTTATTGACTACTTACCAAACACAATGCTAGACCCATCCAGGGATTACAATGGTAAATATAATATGGTCAATGGGCCCTGCCCCCAAAGAGCTTATACTTTTTTAGTAGACGTGACAGATGTATAAACTATTAATGAGTAGCAAGGGATATCCAGAAAAAAAGTAAATTTCCCACCCACTTCTGTCCAGTAACTTAAATCCCTTCCCTTGGAAGCAACAACTTTTCCCATTTTCTTCATGTTTCCTGAGATGTTCTAAGAATATGCACATATACCACACACACCTTTAAGACACAAATTACAGTATACTATATATACCACTATTCCTTACTTTGTCCACTTAGAAGACTAGAACTTCAGACCTTATTTCTGTTTTATATATCTCAAGAGATCCCTTCAACTTCTTTATTTGTTAAAAATAAGACTCAATTGTTTTCTGAAGTCCTTAACATTCAATGTCTAAGGCAGTCACTAGAGAGCTGAAAATGTTAATCCATACCAGAAATACATGGTAATACCTGGTGATGTATAAGCTGGGACTTAATTCCATCTTTGGGGATGACTGAATTTAATTACTAAACCCTAAGCTTGTGGTGATGCCTTTAAGAATAAGGAGCATGCTTGGCCCTTCACCCTTCCATCAATTCAGTGAATGTGTTGGATTGCACTTAATAATCTTTAAACCAGGACAATCTAATAAAACATTGGAAAACTGGAAGGAAGCGAAATGCCTGGGAAGAAGACCAGTTGAATACCAAAGGCCCAGTGGGATCCTTCTTTACTACAATTATTTCCTCTTGTAAGCTTGGCCTTTCTCTCCTGAAAACCACCTCTTTAGGTCTGCCATCTGCCATTTCTCTGGCTCTTTATTTAAATAAACTTTGTTCAGTTTTAACTTGAATATTTATACAGGGGCCCTGGTTAGAATTTACCGCTTGACTTACACCTACTAATTTCCCTCTTGTCCCTGAGGATATTTTTGGTGGTCAAAGTGGTGTGGTGGTTCTCCCCAAATCACTCAAAAGAACATCAGATTTGTGTAATGCTATACAAACACCTGGCGGGAAGAAGGAGCCTTGGAATTTCTGCTGGGAGAAATGGTAGTAATGGGTTTTCTTGCCTCTTTTTCCTTTTTCTGAGGGTGCAGGACACAATAATGTGAGTTCTAGTTGCTGTTTTCTTAGATTTCTATTTGATACCACACGTGCGTGAGTGTGTGTGTGTGTGTGAGTGCGCTTGATTATGCATGAACATAAACATATATACTGTGTGTGGACAGTGGATCTTTGCCAGTCAGGCCAACTTTGTGATGGGTTTCATGTCATTATGAGAAAAGCCTTGTAGAAGAAGCCAAAGACCTGGAGTTGAGCTGTAGCTCTGCTATTCACCATGTCTATGACTTTGCGCAAGTCCCTTATCTTCACTAAGCCTCAGTTTCCTTCCCTATAAAACAGCAACTATAAAAAAGAAATAATAATCTCAGCTTCTCCCACAGAGCTGTTCAAGGACACAAATGATAATACGATTTTTTTTGTAAGCTGAAAAGCACCGTTCAAATTTAAGTTATTATTAATGGAGTGTGACCAAAAAGACAAATCAAAACCAACTGAAATGCCAAAGACTTTCAAAGAAGGATACTAGCCAAAATAAATGTGAGGTTAACTGCAGTAATGATAAACCTTAACATGAATAAAACAATAATGGCCATTAAAATGTACTTGTTAAAAATGGCAAAAAAGAACAGCTGAACCAAGGCAGTTATTCATTCTGGTGCCAGAGTTGCCAATCCTAATCATTTTGAACAGCCCTAAATGGTTCCCTATATTTGGGAAGGGCTGCAGAGAGTTTCAGTTTCCTCATGTGACCTGTAGTGTATATAACAGAATAATGTGATACATATTATTTTAGACACTCCTCAGCATTTTATTTGTACATTTATCCCCATGAGATTTTGGCTTGCTGTGCAAAAGAATGTTCTTGCCCTAAATCCAACTTTCCCTTTCACATGGTGCTAACACAGTGTGCGCATTGCACGTGTGTGTGTGTGTGTGTGTGTGTGTGGACAAGCCTCTCTCATCTGCTGCTGGGCAGCCCCTCACACAGGATTGGTAGTTTCTCAAGGCCTCAGATTTATCGCCCCTGAAGCAAGGGGAAGTCAGACAGAATCCTACCCCTGCAGTGTGCGCCAGAATTGTCTTCTCGGCTTTCCCATGCCTTTTAAAGAAGGTTCTGTCCTGCTTGCATTTCTCAGAGCAATTCATTCATTAGGTGTAGATCTGTAAGGAGTGCCTACTAATTATTACTATTATGGGTACTAGAGAAAGGAGTGAATTAGATGACGTCCTTGATCTTATTGAACTCACATTCCAGTGTGGGGAGACAGGCAATAATAAGTTAAAAATAAATTTTACAATTTTAGATTTGAGTGCTGTGAAGAAAACCAAGCAGAGTGAAGGGCTCGAAAATGACTTGGGGTAAAAGACACTGTTTTGGAAAGGGTGGTGGGGTAAGATCTTTCTGAGAAAGCAAATTTTGGATAGAGATGTGAAAGTTGAAAGGCTTATTTGTCTTTCAAGACACAATACTAAAAAACCCCGAGAAAATCCTATTTATCACAATGGTAGTTACAGGTGACTTTCACTAATGTAAACCTATGTTTCAAAATTTTACTCTTCATCTACGTCTATACTCATTTTGACCTCTTTATTGTATTTTTTTCCCCTGGAGGTTTCTCCTTTTTTACTTTTTAATCTTTCTCCAGATTTTAACCTTACTGTATAAGTTTGCTAGGGCTGCCAAAACCAAGTATCTTAGACTGGATGGTTTAAACAACAGAAATGTATTTCCCCCCAGTTGTGGAGACTATAAGTCAGAGATCAGGATGTTGGCATGGGAGTTTCTTCTGAGACCTCTCCCCATGGCTTGTAGATGGCCATCTTCTCCCATGTCTTCACATGATATTTTTTCTGTGTGTTGGTGTCCTTTATAAGGACACCAGTCATGTTAGAGCAGGGCCTACCCTACTGACCTCATGTTAATTTAATTTCCTCTTTTAAAAAAAACCCCTCTTCAAATACAGTCATATTTGGAGGTACTAGAGGTTAGGACTTCAACATATGAATTTGGGGAGGACACAACTCAGCCCATATCACCTACCAGTCCTCTAGACCAACTTAATTCCTACCTCTTCCGTCAAGTCTTCCCTACCTTTTCAACCATCATTATCTTCCTTGTCCTACTGAAAATTTAACACAAAATTATTTTTTTAAAGATTTTATTTATTTGAGAGAGAGAGCGTGTGCGAGAGATTGAGAGAACTAGTGGGGGGAGGGGAAGGGGGAGAAGCAGGCTTCCTGCCGAGCAGGGAGCCCAATGTGGGACTCGATCTTAGGACCCTGGGATCATGACCTGAGCTGAAGGCAGACGCTTAACCGACTGAGCCACCCAGGCGCCTGAAAATTTAACACAAAGTTAAATGCAGCTCATCAACCTTATGTTTTTTCCTATTTTTTTTTTTTTTTGTCCATTAGACCGCAACATGATTGTAAACTTCTTGAGGACAAGGAAAATATGTGATATTCTTTTGATTTTCTCAATATTTATTGATAGAGCTTGACAGTCAAAACTCTTAGTGTTGATAGAGGCTTTAGAAAATATCTACTTTAGCCTCACTCTGCATTTAGAATCCTGTCTACAACAGTTGCTGACAGAAAGCCCTCACATTTCCTACTTGAATATTAATAATGATAGAAACATTCATAAAGCAACCTATTACCATGTTGTACAAATTTTTTTAAAGATTTATTTATTTATTTTAAAGAGAGAAAGAGAACAAGTGGGGGGGGGTGCAGAGGAGGAGAAAGAGAGAGAATCTCAAGCAGAGTCCCTGCTGAGCATGGAACCCAATGTGGAGCTCTATCTCATGACCCTGAGATCATGACCGGAGCCAAAACCAAGAGTCAGTCACTTAACTGACTGACTCACACAGGCTCCCCATGTCATACAACTTTTGTTGTTATTTTTATTACATGAGCAGCTGGTAGGGGACACCCACCTTTTCTGATTCATAAACGGCAGTGCACATGTAGCTTACTTTTAGTGGGAGGTGGGAAGGGGAAATTATAAATATATCCCAAAATTGGCTAAGGCAAAAGAGGAATAGTTACATGACCTTTTACTATCATGCCAATAAGCCCACCTTAGGATCATCTAGGGACATGTAACTTAATGCATAATTGATTAGCATTACAGATATTAACAACTCTAAACTATGTTGACCAGGATACAGTTTTATTGCCCTGTACTATGTTAACCAGTTTTGTATCTAATTTAGCATTATCTCAGCATTCTTTTTTACCGGCTCATGATGATTAAAAAAAACCCCAGGTTTATATTTTATTTCAAACCCACTTTGTCATCATGTTAAATAAAACTTTGACATGTTCACTTGTGAATGAGAATTGTGGTTTTTTTTACTTTTATTTTATTATGTTATCTTAATCACCATACATTACATCATTAGTTTTTGATGTAGTGTTCCATGATTCATTGTTTGTGTATAACACCCAGTGCTCCATTCAATATGTGCCCTCTTTAATACCCATCACCAGACTAACCCATCCCCCAACCCCCTCCCCTCTAGAACCCTTAGTTTGTTTCACAGGGTCCATAGTCTCTCATGGTTTGTCTCCCCCTCCGATTGCTACCCCTTCATTTTTCCCTTCCTACTATCTTTTTTTTTTTTTTTTAACATATA
>NC_058403.1:46081273-46094245 GCF_002201575.2 Neomonachus schauinslandi | reverse complement strand
AGATAGATAGATAGATAGATAGATAGATAGATAGATAGATAGATAGAGATTCCTGGTTGGAAAAATGAGAATAAAATCACAGGAGAGAAAATATAAATTGAAACTTACTTCACATACTAAGACTAGTAGACCATTCAGAGTTTTTGCTTTGTTTTGATATAGAAAGAGCTGTAACTAAGCATAATATGTAAGTGTCTTTCATGAGTGTTTGAAACCTCCAGAACTCCTTTCTCAGCAGTGTTTGGGGGGACAAGATAAATTCTAGTTTGTGAAAGGAGTGGGTGGTCCTGCCGGGAAGCAGGTGGATAGGACCACATGATTTCTTCCAGCCTGAGCTTCAGTGACTCAGTAATTCCAAATGAACCCTCAGGAATCCTTCCAATCAAATGATTCTTTCCAGTTACTCAGACTGGGCCTTAAACAAGCTCACATTGAAAGAACCCAAATATTTAACCCAATATTGTCACGTTGCAAAGATTGTTTTTACATCAGTGAATTCCCTCAGCCAAGCAAAAGTGCTATGAATGTGGGCAAGGAGAGGCTGTGACTTTGCCTCTAGGAGATCAAAACAGGCTGAAAAAAACAAACATTTCATGAAACCAGGTTTGGGAGCCAAGATCTGAAATAAGCTATTTTTTTTTAAGTGAACTGATGAAGTAAACTCTTCAGAACAGTCAAACAGGTTGGACTCCTGGGACCTCACGTTGGTGACATCAGATCTGAAGTCCTCCAGTCTCCCTGCATTCACTCAGGCCGTTCAGCAGCAGATGATGCAAGCCAGCCATACCAACAGGGACCCCACTTAGAGTAAGAATTTAGGACTCTCTCAACATAGCACATACCCTCCCCGATGTCTATCACCCAGCCACCCCATCCCTCCCACCCCCACCACTCCAGCAACCCTCAGTTTGTTTCCTGAGATTAAGAATTCCTCATATCAGTGAGATCATATGATACATGTCTTTCTCTGATTGACTTATTTCGCTTAGCATAATACCCTCTAGTTCCATCCACGTCATGGCAAATGGCAAGATTTTGGGGTTTTTTTGATGGCTGCATAATATTCCATTGTATATATATACCACTCTTCTTTATCCATTCATCTGTTGATGGACATCTTGGCTCTTTCCATAGTTTGGCTATTGTGGACATTGCTGCTATAAACATTGGGGAGCACGTACCCCTTCGGATCACTATATTTGTATCTTTGGGGTAAATATCCAGTAGGCAATTGCTGGGTGGTACAGTAGCTCTATTTTCAACTTTTTGAGGAACCTCCATACTGTTTTCCAGAGTGGCTGCACCAGCTTGCATTCCCACCAACAGTGTAGGAGGGTGCCCCTTTCTCCCCATCCTTGCCAACATCTGTCATTTCCTGACTTGTTAATTTTAGCCATTCTGACTGGTGTGAGGTGTTATCTCATTGAGGTTTTGATTTGGATTTCCCTGATGCCGAGCAATGTTGAGCACTTTTTCATGTGTCTGTTGGCCATTTGGATATCTTCTTTGGAAAAATGTCTGTTCATGTCTTCTGCCCATTTCTTGATCAGATCATTTGTTCTTTGTTGAGTTTGATAAGTTCTTTATAGATTTTGGATACTAGCCCTTTATCTGATATGTCATTTGCAAATATCTTCTTCCATTCTGTCGGTTGTCTTTTGGTTTTGTTGACTGTTTCTTTTGCTATGCAAAAGCTTTTTATCTTGATGAAGTCCCAATAGCTCATTTCTGCCCTTGCTTCCCTTGCCTTTGGTGATGTTTCTAGGAAGAAGTTGCTGTGGCTGAGGTTGAAGAGGTTGCTGCCTGTGTTCTCCTCTAGGATTTTGATGGACTCCTGTCTCACATTTAGGTCTTCCAGCCATTTTGAGTCTATTTTTGTGTGTGGTGTAAGGAAATGGTCCAGTTTCCTTCTTCTGCATGTGGCTGTCCAATTTTCCCAACACCATTTGTTGAAGAGACTGTCTTTTTTCCATTGGACATTCTTTCCTGCTTTGTTGAAGATTAATTGACCATAGAGTTGAGGGTCCATTTCTGGGCTCTCTATTCTGTTCCATTGATCTGTGTGTCTGTTTTTGTGCCAGTACCATACTGTCTTGATGATGACAGCTTTGTAATAGAGCTTGAAGTCCGGAATTGTGGTGCCACCGGCTCCGCTTTTCTTTTTCAACATTCCTTTCTCTATTTGGGGTCTTTTCTGGTTCCATACAAATTTTAGGATTATTTGTTCCATTTCTTTGAAAAACGTGGATGGTATTTTGATAGGGATTGCATTAAATGTGTAGATTGCTCTAGGTAGCATTGACATCTTCACAATATTTGTTCTTCTAATCCATGAGCATTGAAAGTTTTTCCATTTCTTTGTGTCTTCCTCAATTTCTTTCATTAGTATTTTATAGTTTTCTGAGTGCAGATCCTTTGCCTCTTTGGTTAGATTTATTCCTAGGTATCTTATGGTTTTGGGTGCAATTGTAAATGGGATTGACTCCTTAATTTCTCTTTCTTCTGTCTTGTTATTGGTGTATAGAAATGCAACTGATTTCTGTGCATTGATTTTCTATTCTGCCACTTTACTGAATTCCTGTATGAGTTCTAGCAATTTTGGGGTGGAGCCTTTTGGGTTTTCCACATAAAGTATCATATATCAGCAAAGAGTGAGAGCTTGACTTCTTCTTTGCCAGTTTGGATGCCTTTTCTTTTTGTTGTCTGATTGCTGTGGCTAGGACTTCTAGTACTATGTTGAATAGCCATGGTGAGAGTGGAAATCCCTGCCATGTTCCTGACCTTAGGGGGAAAGCTCTCAGTTTTTCCCCATTGAGAATGATATTGGTTGTGGGTTTTTCATAGATGGCTTTTATGATATTGAGGTATGTACCCTCTATCCCTACACTCTGAAGAGTTTTGATCAAGAAAGGATGCTGTACTTTGTCAAATGCTTTTTCTGCATCTATTGAGAGGATCATATGATTCTTGTTCTTTCTTTTATTAATGTATTGTATCACATTGATTGATTTGTGGATGTTGAACCAACCTTGCAGCCCAGGAATAAATCCCACTTCATCGTGGTGAATAATCCTTTTAATGTACTGTTGGATCCTATTGGCTAGTATTTTGGTGACAATTTTTGCATCTGTGTTCATCAGGGATATTGGTCTGTAGTTATCCTTTTTGATGGGGTCTTTGTCTGGTTTTGGGATCAAGGTAATGCTGGTCTCATAAAATGAGTTTGGAACTTTTCCTTCCATTTCTATTTTTTGGAACCAGTTTCAGAAGAATAGGTATTAATTCTTCTTTAAATGTTTGGTAGAATTCCCCTGGGAAGCCGTCTGGCCTGAGAATTGTGTTTTTAACATTTTGAGAATTATGCTTTGATGGTAACACAAAAAATAGCCAAAAACCTAAATATAGGCAGTGTTGGATAATACGGAGAAAAACAAAGCAGGAGAGGTTAGGTAAGAAGGTAGATGGTTATTATTTGTGGAGATGATGTTCTTTGAAACCCATTTTACTCTAGAAACTGAGTCTTCTGTGCTTGGATGGGCTGGCACCTGGGTTTTAAAGGAAGATAGAAGCAACTCTAAATAATAAAGGATAGAGAAATTTTGGGGAATTTTGGAGGAGATTATGTGTGAGCAGAGTTGATTACTACATGGAGGAGAGTCCCAGAAAAGGAGATCTCCATTGGAGGAGCAGTCAAGAAAAGAAAAATCATTTCAGACAGGCTTTTTATGTTTATTATAAGATATGGATTGTAAATCTCCTCGTTCATATCCTCAGAGATGAGGAAACCCTAATCCTTCTGAAGAAAACCTAATTCTTTTGTGGGAATGGATTTTGGGGGGTTAAGTGGAAGAATGGTTCAATGCTGCTCCAGGGTGGCAGGGGCAAAATCCATGGCTGAATATGAGAAAACCAGAAAACTAGAACCAGAGGACGCTGGGGAAGGCAGGCCAATGAACATAAAAGTTATAATAATATTAGCTATGTTTTTGGGCACTTTATGCCAGCACCATGAACATACTTCAAATACATTATATTATTAATCTTATATCCACTTACTAAGTTTTTTTAATGTTAAGCTCAAATGATATCTCCCGTCCTGTATTTATAAAATTATTTTACTGAAATTGAAGGCTGTTAGATTCCAAGTTAAAATTTTTAAATCCTTATTTGATTACTTTTGGAAGCCATCACCCAATACATTAACTAAAAATCTTTCTACTTTGTTTTACAAGGTACAGATCTAACTATACTGTCACTTTTCTCCATCTTGACCTCCAAATACCAAGGCTGCCTTTTTAGCTGAAAGAAAGAATTTCTCTGTTATATAGGATGTGATCCTGGACTGGATCCCTTCCTTTTTGCTTTTTGGACTTAGGACACAAACTTGGAAGGTATTCATGAAATTATAAAGTCACTAGCAAGGTGAATATGCTAAGATGGAACCTACAGAAATAAACCTCTCCAGATGTTGGTCAGTCACTCCAATGAAGGCAGTGGGCAAGATCATCCCATAAGCACTCATTAGTTTTAATTAATCTGCCCATTTACATCTATCAGGACTAATATAAATATAAAGCAGCTTGACTTACATGCTTCACTGATGAATCTGCTATAACAAAGAGCAGCAAACAACCTCACCTACTAGCTATCAGCAGACCATGACGTCACAGGACCTACAGAACCTGAGATGTCAGTTAGGTTGTGTCCCCATCTCTAGAAATGGGCCACCCACATAACCTCTGAAATAAATGACCAACCCCTACATTCTACAAATTCTCCAGAAGAGGAGATTTCACAACATTCCCCAGTAACCAACTGCAGGATTTCATAGACCTACATTTCTTAATATCTAATCTGGATCTTTCTTGCTGAACTTTAAACTCATTTCCTCTTTTCCATTCTCAAAGGAGGTGGGAAACATCTGGAGAATATTTTTCTTAAAATAATAGTTCACATACTCGAAGTCTGCAATTAACTCCTTTTGTCTCTCTAAATGGAATCATGTCAGCTGCCAAATAGTTTATAAAATACTTGAGAGGACTCTTAAAAGAGAAAGTTCTAAAGTGGATTCCTTTTTTTTGCTTTGTTTTGCTTTTCTCCCCATAACATGACCACATCATTGTTCTCAGAGCATAGAGCACCTAAATTCTAGTTCTGGCCTAAGCCAGGCACCAACCTGCTGAGGCATCGGTTTCTTCATTTGCAGAATGGGAACACTGGCTAGATGACTTCAAGGTCTCCTGTAGTTCTAAAATTCTATGGTAGCTGTGAACATGAATAACATATCCACACTTCCTAGATAAATGGTTTCATGAATGTACATACTCAAGCCTTTTGGATGTCATAAAGCTAATTAATCTCACACTTCCAGTTACCTTTCAATATTTCTCTCTCCCTTCTTAACACTTGGAGATGGAACAGGAAGAGATTGAATAGCGCCCCCCTCCCTGTAAGTATTCCTCTGATGAAATGAGCTGCGCCTGACTAGAAACGAAAAGAAGGATCTCGGTAAGAAACAAAGTTTAGGGATAAAAATCTGATTTGTAATTTTTTTTACCATATTTAAAGATTAAATAAAAATGGCAGCTTACTTAGAGAAATCCTTTAAAAGTGGCTACAAATGATTAAAAAAAAAAAAAACTTCTTACAATGTGTAAGCTCAAAAATTCCCTTGGAGTCATTTATCAAGTGTTGATGTATGCCTCCTGTCAGAGAAATGACAAATGAATACAGAGTATGCATCTTGGGAAGGAGAAGTGGGTAGTGAATAGTTTGACACAGTCATGTTTTTAGGAGGAACAATGTTCATTATGTAAGAAAAATTAAAAATCCAAAATTTAAAGGCAGTTCTATAGTAAAGGAGGCTATGATGAGAGCATCCCAAGAATAAGGTCCTCCCCATCCTCTGGGCCTGGTGATATGCAGCAAGGTCAGTTCCTTCCTGGCAGAGCCTGAGGAGGACTGGGGAGCACTCTGGAGAGCATTTTTCTGTCTTCTTTGTACTACTGCAGTTTGTGTAAATCATACAGTGTGAACTAAAGCTGTTTTTAGGCTGTTGCAAGGGACAATGTGTGGGGACAGTTCATCTAATATAATCCATTGAACTGAACATTGTAAAATTACTTACTTAGAGCAAATAGTTATATTATATAAAATAAAAATTTCATGGAATATTTGTTCACTGCAAACAGCTTTGCTTCTTTTTTCTTTCCTTTTTTTTCCTTTTTTTTTTAACTGCAAACACTTTGATCTTGCCCTGAACTTGTGAATTTCAACCAAACAGAACTCAGCAATATCCTTGTCACAGGGACAGTTAAAACTTGGTAGTTGTATTTGAAGTAGTCCTTTGTAAGTAAGAAATGAATCGAATAAAATAAAGTGATAAAATTATACTCATTCCCAAATATCTAAGGTTGTAGAGAATAGAAAGTTTAAGCCAAGTTAGGCAAAAAGACAAGAGCACATAACATGTTCCCTGAATGGCCATCTAGGTGCCAAAGTGTAAGAAGTTGGGGTCCTTAGGCAACCTCTAGATGTGGGAGGGAGGGCCAGGGAGGAGTAGATGTCTTGTTTATGGGCTCCAACTTTCTGAGGAAGGCTGTCATATTAGAAGCTCTTGCCTTTTCTCCTTTTCTATAATTCTGTATGTCTCCTAGATGCTTCACTACCGCTCAGCATCTTAAGAAAGGTTGAGAGATTAGGCGAAACTCAAATGAGTTAGTGGTTGTTCTTACAGTTAAAAGTTCTGGTGAAAGTTTTGAAAATTGAGAAAGTTGAAATACAAAGAACATTGTGCTCAGTTCCCAGCCAGCATGGGCACTACCTGGAAGCAGGAGAGAGAACCCTTTACTACCATAGATGTTTCTGCCAATACTTTCCTAGGATGGTTACAAGGAAGGACTGACAATTATGGGAAGATCTTTTTTTTTTTTCCTGTCTCATTCTGATTGGCACTTAGTACTTCTCTATCAGTATATCCAGAAGATTAAGTAAGCAAGCCAACTTCCTGTGTTAGCATTTTCTTTTTATTAGCAGGCTGTTACGGCAGTAGATTGTTCATTTTGGTATTTTTATAGGAAATTGTGAAACAAACAAAATTCCTTGAACCAAGGAACAAATCCTAGCCTTTCCCATCTTCCATCATACTGAAATATTTATTAACTAATTACTATGTGGTGTGTATGTGTCTTTGTGGGCTTAAAGGTAAGAGGTACAGGGCATGAGGCAGCCAAATTGTTGACCTTTCTTTTTCATTTTTAAGCTGGTTATTTTTTGGGTTCAAGTGTTGAAGTTTTATTTAGCTAAAATTGCTCTGAGCCACATAACCTTGAATGACTTAATATTAAAAGTCAAGCCCTAGAATTTCTATCCCACATGAGTAAGACATTAAATCAAATCAACAGCACTTGGAAATAAAAATAATTAATCAATTTCTTCCAAAATTGCCCCCCCAACCCCCAACCCGAGCTAATCTCTAGTCAAAACAATAACCCTACTGGAGTTGTGATCTTTAGCCCTGGAAATTTCCAAACTATAAAAGAACTAAAAAAATCTCGACAATTTCTTGGTCAGTAAAAATGTGAATTTGTTCTTTCTCTGTTACACAGTTCAAGAGTAGCAGAGATCATTCCACAAGACTGTTCCCAAAAGTGGATTTAAATTTTAAAAAAATTTAGTTCTCAAGCCGGGGCTAAGCCTAAAACACCGAGTTGTGATAAATTGTCAGCCACAGAGAGGACCGCCTCTGAAATCCACCACTTTTCTACCACAGCTCCATCTAAGTAATTAGCCCATGTGGTCACATCCAGCCCTTTGAACACAGGCAGAGCACTGGAAGCAATGAAACCACAGCTATCTTGGTATTGAAAGTTCCATTTTTCTAAGGGTGGAATTTATTTTAAAGGAGAGAGAGATGGATGTGCTGTCTGGGAGGAAAAATCATAAGGTTTTCACAGTTAATTCACTAAACATTTTTCAGAGCAAATGGCAGTGGAGAGAGGAAAGGACAAAGAATTATGTAATCCATGCCAGTTCTTGGGGATACATCTAGGAAGGAGGTTGGGAGTGGGTAAGAGACTTTTCTTTTTATGACCAAAATTTGCTATGAGGCCCAAGAATTCACAGAAACATGGAACCTCATTGATAAACATGCTTCACAAATGTTATTTCTTAGGGCCTACAGTGTGAGTAGAAAACTGAATTGGAGATGAGAGACTTGGGGTGTAGTCACTTCTCTGACATGACACCCTTGTGAGCCTTTCAGGGCCTCCACTTCCTACACTATAAAATAAGGAAAATGAATCAGAGGGAGGAGGGGATCCAGGTACCTGGAGAAGCAGGGAGAGAGGGGAGTAAGGGAGTTGACTGGCCAGAGTTTGTGATGAATGAGGGAGCACTGCCCCATCCAGCTTTGAACCAAAGCTGGTACTTTAATACCAGATGGTCTCAAACATCTCTCTTGTTCTAAAAGGCTGTATGGGGGTGTCCCATGCTTTTACTTGCTTAAATTTCTAAGTCCTGGCATGGTTTCTCTACTCAACATTGGTTGCTTAGTTTAATTACTAAATTCAACAATGTTAATTATTAAATTCAACAATGTTATATTGAAATTTTAGACGCTACCCCGTTAGTAGCTGGAAATACATAAAAATAAGTGCAGGTGAAACAAGGACCTACTCTCAAGAAGTTTCCAGTCACCTGTTGAAAGTTAGATCTTGATCTAGTATGACAAGACAGAGTAGACCTTAACCCGGATGCAGTGGGTGGGTGGGTAGCCCTGGTCAGACATAGGATCCTTGAGGGACACTGTTTAGAACTAAGGATTGAAGAACAGATAGAAATTGTCCAGCAGAAGAAGGAGGACAGTGAGTGAAGGGCATTTCATGTCCTTCCTCAAAATTTTCTAAAAGCAGACATTGGCAACTAAAGAGCAGCTCTGGGGGTGGGGGCGGGGGGGGGAGGGTAAAGCTTAAGAGTAGCAACTCTGCCTGAATTAAATCCCGATTCTGTCACTTACTAGCTCTGTGATCTTAGGCATGTTACTTTACCTCCTGTGCCTCCATTGCCTCACAATAAATTGGGGATGTTGATAACATTAAGTATTTCATGAGACAGCGGAGGAGATAAGGGGAATTGATACACATAAAATGCTTAGAACAGTGCCTAGACATAGAAGCACTTTATTGGTGTTAGCTGTTACTTCAAGGAGGAGGAGGAGAAGCAGTTGGAACAGGGGATCACGAGCACATACTCCATGACACTTTGCTTTACTGCTGTCCTGTTTTTGAAGAATATGAAGGGTGAGGACTTTTGTCCTCGCTCTGCTCCAGACCAATTACGAAAATCAGTTGAGTCTGAAGACATTTGGGTAAAAACAGCTCTTCGTAAGTGGAGAGCAAGTACTGTGTCTGAGTTCCCGCCTCTCAGTGCGGCCTGCGCCCTACCATCTCGTCTCACACGAGTGCGGGTTCCAGTGTTGGATGTCTCGCCGCTTCCCTTCCCACAGTGACCTGACCCCTGAGCAGCCTGTTTCTGTACTGACTGCAAAGGGCTTCGGCTTTGAAATTCAGAGAGCCTAAGACACTTCTTGCAGGTGAGAGCAGCAGGTTGGCCTGTGGGAGCCGCTGCAGGGCTAAGCTACATCTTACTGCTGAAGGAAGTAAAATTTGCAAGTGTAATAATAGTTACAGTCTTTTAGGTCAGAAAAATAATCAGCTCATGATCATTTTTTTTAGAAGCTTTTCCATGCTATTTTTGGAGATTTGAACAATAACAATATTGCTATAGTTAACACTTAGTGTTTAGCGTATTCTAGGACTCGTGTCTGAAAGATTCATATACCCCACCCCTCACCATAGACCCAGTAAGCCAAGACTCTGGCTTACTTCAAAACTATATTGAGTTTTGTATCCAAAAAAACACAGATTCAGTTTAACACACACTTCATTTGTAGTTAATGCAAAGGTAACCTCAAACCAAAATACCCAATAAATCCCCAACCGTGTTTAGCCAGAAGCACTTATTTAAATAGAAAACATTAATTTCCCAAATAATGAAGCAAATCCATAATGTATTTTATTTTGAACAAGGAATTTTGGTCATAAATTCTGGGATCTGGTTATGAGGAGGGAAGCTCCATATAAGAGCTCTCTCAAGGGTCTGGAGGACTCCAATCGGACTTTTATCTCTAGGAATTCTTTCTGCACCCAGTTCATAACTGTATACAAAGTAGGCTTTATAAATGCTTGTTGAATGAATATATGAATGGTGCCCTATTTCCATCCTTGTCCCCTCCCCCTTTTCTTTTTTTAAGATTTATTTATTTGAGGGAGAGAGAGAGAGAGGAGAGAGAGAGAGAGAAGGGAGAGAGCGAACACACATATGGGGGAAGAGGAGAGGGCAAAGGAGAAAGAGAATCTCAAGCAGACTCCTGGCTGAGGATGGAGCCAGAGACAGGGCTCAATCTCCTGACCCTGAGATCATGACCTGAGCTGAAACCAAGAGTCAGACGCACTACTGACTGAGCCACCCAGGCGCCCCTGCCCTCCCCTCTTTTCTAATAAAATAAGATCTTGAGTAGTGGGAAGACTGAGTGAAGAACCTCACAGTTTCCAGACACTGAATCGATGTTACTCTTCTTTCTGCCTACTATTTTCATTTTTATGCTCCTGATTTTGTGTCCTGGTGTCCACAGCCAGCTCACAAGAATGGAAAATCCTACATAACAGCCATTCTTCCTTAGAAATTAATGAGGAATACTCTTTTTGATTAAAAAAAAAAATCAACCTTGTAAAGAACAAGGAAGGGTTGGTTGAAGGTAAAATAACCCTGAGATTGGTGATCATTTTCACTCATTGCAGGATGCTTGTCAGTCTCTCTGTGTCTACTCTGAAGGTCTTAGATTTGGCTTGAGCTGAATGACTGCATGATGGAAGCATTTTTCTGAATCCCCAGTCTTCACATACTGTTTAGGACTTTAGACCTCAAGTGAAAATCTCTGAAGTTCTCTCCCTCCATGAAAGTAATCTCTGAGAACCCATTTCCTCATCTGTAAAACTGAGAGTGTTGGATCATTGTTATCACTTTTCAGTCTAAAGACTCACGCTCCTTGGCCCTATCCAACCTAGTCTTTTCTCGATCTGTCCTCATTGCACCAGAGACCACCAGCAAGAGGCAGACAACAGATTGTGAAGTCAAGTATATCATGAAACTGGGTGGGTGGTGAGGGGAGGAGGAGAGATGGGGCATTTTACCATTTTCATGTTCATGGGAAGCCTCCAACAGCACTTTGTGAAGTTCGATGGTTCTTTCCCCTGTGACTGCCTGTTTTGTGGGCCACATCCTTGCCATGAATTTCTGTCTCCTTGCTGTGGAAGCCAGCCAAGGACACATTATTGACCACCTGCTCACTTTCTTATACAAGATGACTCCCCAGACTTATTTTCTTTGCTTTCTCCTCCTGCTGGTTTATGGCTTTCCCTTATGTAGCAATAAAACTCTTGGAGAGTCCTCTTAGGGATGAATTAATGCCACTTAAGTATATTTCCTTTAGCTGCCCTTTGATGGTTCTGTTTAAAAATAAAGGGGGAGTTGGGGCAGTTTGGTTCTTATTGAAATTTTCCTTCCCTTTGCTTTAAAGTTACCATTCCTCAGAAACTCTTAGTTATACTCCAAGAGAGCTTTGCTAACAATAAAAAAATGTCTGGGAAATATTATCAGAAGACAAACTTACCATCTTTCAGTATTTCCCCCCAACATTGGAAAGGTATTTACATTATAAAGAGGCCCAGCCCAGCCCATCTGAGCTTTCCTTGTATTCCTTTAAATCTTGAAATTTATAAATAATAAATAGAAAATGTGTCTGAATTCCAGAAGTGCAGAACATGATCTTGTTCTCCACCCTAATAGCAAACAGATTAAGGATCGGGTGTCATGATCCCATTTCAACTTTGTGTAGTCTGTAATTTATTTTTAATTTCTCCACATTTTATATTTTATTAATTCATCTGAATCTCATATTTAATCTCTGTCTGCTCTGAGTAGAACATCCTATGAGGTTCAGTTTCCTCTTCTCACAGTCCTAGCCCTGAGAGTTGGAAAAGATGAGTATCAGTCCTGAGCTTGACACTTGCCTTTGTGTGGCCATGGATAAGCCACTCAGCTTCTCTGGGCCTCAGGCTTCTCTGCTCTAAGAGTAACAGAATCTGGATATTGAGGGACAAAAAAAATCCCCAGAGACAGGGGTTTCAGCTACTGTTGTGGAAATTATCACTAGAATAAGCTATTTTCATTTATTCACTCTTTTGTTTGCTTAAAAAGTGAAGCTAACCAGATAACACACAGTGAGGATTGGGGTGGTGTCACCATGACCCAAGCTCATTCCCACATATCGCTTCAGTTTTCTTGTTCATCCTATTCACAAACATTTTTTTGAACCCCCACGCTAACAACTATGGAGGATTCAAGCATGACCAAGATGTCACTCCTTCCTCAATGGCAATGTAAGGCAAAGACAAACGTGTAAAAAAGAGACAAAGAGACTGGTCCTTCTTTTCTTTCTTTCTGGCATTCTTTCCTCCTTTTCTCTCATATTCGTTCCCTTTTCCTTGTCCTTTCCCAACTCTATCCATAATTTCTTTGCTCTTTTCCAGGTTTTTGAATCTCACCTGGAGTTTATAACCTCTTCAGCCCATTTTGAATCTGAGCTCAGATAAAAACTAATGTCTTCAAAGGCCACGGTGGGGCACATGGATCAAATCATCTTCTTTCCTCTCTGGATACAAGGGCAGTCTTATAAGCAAAGAAGAAATGTCAACGTGGCATTAGGGTGGCATTAAAAAGCACCCATCCTTACCTAGAACCAAAATACCTCCTCCAGAGTTTGCTGAGTGCCCGAAATTTCTGTTAAAGTTTCAGAATCTGGGAAATTTAATACATTCCAAAGTTGGTTTTCTTTTTTCTTTTCTTTTTTTT